>NW_016690303.1:2413797-2564935 GCF_001604755.1 Lepidothrix coronata | reverse complement strand
AAAGACATCTGCACCTGTGTTACTTACCATAGATGTCTTGTAAAAATACTTCTATTTGTTTTTTACCTTTACACACCTAAAATATGGTAAAAGGTACTTAGATAACAATATAAATTTACATGAGGCTGTTGTGAATCTATAAATGAGTGGACATCTATAAATGTGCTGGACATTCTTCCAAGTATCTGAGGTATAGCAGTGTCCCTTTTCAGCTGCCTAAGTAAGGTGGATAGATGACTTCACAGCATCAGAAGAGTCTTCTGGTGACTGGTTAAAAATGCACCTCTTTGGCATGCAGCATGAAACGGAGGTGCATTTTTGGGCTGTATAACATCAGGTCATTAGAAAGAATATGCCTGTGCTGACAATTGTCATTGTTTTTTGACCTTGTTTTTGTGCAGAAAACAGTGTAAGAAATCCTGTAATAACTTCTGAAGACTTGGTGGGGGCAGATGCTAACTGGTTCAGAACAACCATGTCTCTGCTTGCAGTGAATTCATGATTCAAAAGCTATGATCCAGGTCTTTGTCTCTGCATGGTATAGGTCTCTTTTGCAGGCAGCATGTTCTCTTGTCATCTTCAGATGGCATCATGATGAAAACACAAGGGTATCACCCACAGTGTCAGTGTGGCAATATGAAAGCTTTTCCTGTTGCTGCCACTTACATCTCTTCCCACATCAGTGCCTGCTTTTCCTCTGGCTTTCTGGGGCAAGATGATAGAGAAGGTAGATGTAGGTCTTCTAGAAGAGAGGTCAGTGGAAGAACTCTGTCACATGAACCCACATGAGCGTTATATGCAGGGTAGCTGTCTTGAACAACTGGTTGTAGTCTTATGTTGCAGACATTGCAAAGGTCCCTCACAGAGAAGTTTCCTGGCTTCCCTTGCCATGGAGTTTGTTGTCTCTGATGAAGATGAGCTTCAAGGCCAGTGAAGCAAGTACTGTTTGATAAAACCATGTCATCTTCCTAGAAATTTGTAGTGACCTGCAGTGGCTGCATCATGAACAGCCCCAGAGCTCCTGTGCGGGCTTGTTTCCCTTGCTATGCATTTCCTTGTGGGAGTCACCTTTTCTCTGGTGCAGCAGTGACCTCGATCCTCATACGGGTCCTCCTTGTGGACCATACCTCAAAACTAGTAGTCCGGTTTCATTACGCCCACATCCTCTGCATCAGAACAGCATGGGTAACAGGTACTGCCTTTCCCACTGT
This sequence comes from Lepidothrix coronata, assembly GCF_001604755.1. Taxonomy (NCBI): domain Eukaryota; kingdom Metazoa; phylum Chordata; class Aves; order Passeriformes; family Pipridae; genus Lepidothrix; species Lepidothrix coronata. Next base: position 2,563,724 of record NW_016690303.1, on the reverse strand, counting down.
GGACCCTGGACATCACAGGGCAGTCCCACTGCCATCATGTGTATCTGTCCTGAGTCGTACATGGCCACAAAGTAGCCACTACAGTCACTTATAAAACACAAAATGCATAGTCTATGAATTTTTGGCAATGGTGGGACAAGTGAAAATCTGAAACCCTAAAATTCTGTCTCCTGGACAAAACACACTGTGACATGTCCTTCTAGGCAGTGCAGAACCCGTCCTCACTTCCTCTAGCCAGTGCATAGCCACTTTACACCACTACAAAGCACAGAACTTTTCATCATCCAATGTGCCTGTAATCACTGCTTTGCTATCCATAGATTGTTAACCATCTATTATACTTAACTCACCTAAATGCATGAGTTAATTTCCTGATACCTGAAACCCTGTAAGAACCTCATTAGACTTTGCCTCTCATTTTCAGGGTTGCAATTTTCATGTATGGGAAATGTCCTCTACTTTGCTTTTCCTTCTCTTCTGCCTATTCATTGATGAGAAGTGATGATATTTAAGAGCAACCACAAACAACTTCTTTTGACTGTGTGGGCAGCATAGAAAATTTGACCAGTGTACCTACCCCACTTCGTCTAAAGGTCAATGTCATACGTCAGTGGGGTTTACAAGGAGTGAAAACAGAGAACATTGGCCAATGTTAAACTGAGGCCAGCATGGTCACTGACCAACCACTTGAGTTTAGATGGACAAGTGACTGGTGTGGCCAGAAACCACCAGGCACTGTGCCTAGTTGGCACAGCATTTGTGGCTGCCATGACTTTGCATGTGTTGGAGACCCCTTGGTCAGGGGTCAATACACTGCACAAAGGGTACCCTTGAAGCAGGAGAAGGAATTATGGTGGCGGTTTTCTGCAGCTAGGAGGACAGGCAGTTCTGGGTCCATTTTGAGGATAACTGCAGGGAAGAGCTGGCATAGCTTATGAAGGACCTTGTAGTTCTGCTTACATTCCCTTGCCTCTGCAAATACTCCTTGCAGTACTTGTCCTCAGCCTGTCACAGATAATGTCCAGATGAGCTGCTGGAGGAAGAGCAATTCCTTGTGTTGGTGCAGCTGCTGCTCTGTTGTTCTGCAAGTGGCTTGTATTGCAGTGACTGGGATGCCCTCACAGAGGTCCTCACTTTGGGTCTGTAGTCTCTGTGCTTTTCCCAAGGGCTGGACTTGGACACTGTGGGGTTGCTGCTGCTAGTAGTGCTTCGTCAGATGACTGTATGGGGGTGGGAAAAGAAAGCTTCTCAGGCTTTGATGGCCTGTAGAGAAAAACACTTCGGTGATTTACCATGGAAGTGACACCACAGAATAATTGGGGTGTTCATGGTGACCACCATGTCACTGCAACATGGTTGGATGGCAGATGTGTTGGGGACGGGAAGGGCATAGACTGAGGCTGGACTTTCTCATGACAGGAGACTGCTGCAGATCAGATGTGGGAGGATGAAGGTATACTACTGACTCAGACCATGCGGGAGGGAAGAGCTTGTTGTGTTGCGGTGGTTTACCAGGTAATTGCCCTGCAGATTGAATGCCAGCACAGTGAAGTCCTTTTGCCTAGTAATTCCTTGCAGCGGGGATGAAGTCTTTATTAGTTGACGGCACTGCACTGACAGTGGCAACATGTAGCCTGTTGTTTCTGGAGATGACAAAGGTTGGCACGTATACAGTCACATATGGATGCCCTTAGAGTCCACTGTTCCCTCTGCAAGACCCAAATTTTTAGCAATTAACACCACAGACAAGTGCCTTGCTCTCAGCCAGAATGGAATCAAACTGCAGAGTAGATCTTTTTCAGAAATGAAGTGTTTTCTGGATAATGGAAATCAGACTAGGACACTTGCTGCTTAGGAAGCATGCACTCAGCATGCCTGTTTTCACCTGAAAAAAGGAGACTCATTGATGTCCTTTTAGCATGTGGGCCCCTTTACTGCTCCTTTCTCCCAGCTGCACACAGTCCCAGTCAGAGACAAAGCTAGTTTATAAACTGTATGTTCACCAGAGGCAGCTGTTTTGGTAGAGGACAGAGGTTACAGAAGAGAAGTTGATGTGCTGGCACTTGTGTTTCATGCCTCATCTGCAGTCCCCTTGATCTCAGACACAAGTGATTTACCAGCAATCTGCCCATTATCTGCCTGGCTTCTTGTAAAAACACACAAACTTCAATACTGTAGGACTTGATTAATTTGCTGAAATGTAAGTGTCTAATACTCTTTGAGATGCCCTGTGTAGCCTTGCCTGGCTTTTAACTCCTGGTCCAGGAGGGACTCTTTCTCCTTTACAATCATTAGTATTGCTATCAGACTCATGTGGGTGTTTCAGATGTCCTTGGGCACCTTAAAAGACACAGGATGCTTGTGCATGGGCAGTTGAAGCATCTTTCCTTGTAGTATCTTCCCTGACGAGACTTTCTGATGAGTTGCTCCCTCTTAGTTTTATCCCACTAGGGAATGTGTGCAGCACAAAAGCGGAAGGGATCTTTTTGGTTTGTGTTGAAAATAGGAATTTTCTGCAGTAAAGTCTATAGTATACCTGTCAACTACCCCAACCACCCACCACTGGAAATAATCTTTTAAAATACAAAGCTTGTACTTGTCTTCTGTTTGATGAAGTCAGCATACACTTGAAAGATAAGTTTAAGGATGTGGGAAGGAAAGAGTAGGCGTTCTTTATATTTCGACATCAGAAATCTTCTAAATTCCAGAGTCCAAAGCATCTATAAAATATATGTTCTCTACTGTATTTTATGCTAGAATTTACAATTTGATTCCTTGGGGGTTTGACTATGTTGCAGTGAGACACATGGTAAGATGATGAGTCTGATTTACTAACTTCATGTGTCTTGTTCTTGGGATTAGGTCTGCAAGCGCTTAAATGAGGATATATAGGTTTATTGATTGTCAATTTGCTAATGTAATCAGCATCTTCTTATGTTGCCCAGTAGTGTTGGATGTACATCACTGTTGAGTAAATGCTGGGGAGAGCGCTCAGCATGACTGCAGTATGGTTGCAGGCACACACAGCATGTTCTCAAGCTAAGATGGCAACTTAGGTGCTTGCAGTGGATCACTGGAAGTGTTCTCTGAGTCTTTTCAAACATGAAAATATGCTTCTAGATTTCAGCAGATAGCTGGATCTCAGCTTCCTCATCCTGGCACCTTACAGTCACAGCTTCTTCCTCGGCAAATTCTCATCAGCAGGCCACTAGCTCCCCTTTGCCTCATCATCCTCTGTGTTCATCTTACTTACTGTGAGTCTGTTTCCTTCTCAATTCTCTTTATTCCTTGCTATTCATTTTTCCTGTCATCTTTATTGCCTTCTTCCAAACTCCCCTTCCCTCAGCTCTCCCAACCAGCTCCAATTGATTTGTGAGTATCTTACACTGTATTATTAAAAACAAAGATGTTTTCTTTGATGCATTTCAGTCAGCAACAAAATACTGTTGTCTTCATCAGAGTCAAGTTTTCATAGAATCATAGAATCATTTGGGAAAAAACTCTTCAGACCATTTAGTCCAGCCATAAACCCAGCACTGTCAAGTCCACCACTAAACCACATCCCTAAGCTCCACATCTACGTGTCTTTTAAATACCTCTGGGGATGGGGACTCAACCGCTTCCCTGGGCAGCCTGTCCCAATGTTTGACAACCCTTTTGGTGAAGAGATTTTTCCTAATATCCAATCTAAACCTCCCCTGGTGCAACTTGAAGCCATTTCCTCTTGCCCTTGTTACTGACCCCCACCTCTCTACAGCCTACTTTCAGGTAGTTGTAGAGAGCGATAAGGTCACCCTGAACCTCCTTTTCTTCAGCCTAAACACCCCCAGCTCCCTCAGGTACTTCTTATAAGACTTGTGCTCCAGACCCTTCACCAGCTCCATTGCCCTTCTCTGGACACTCTCCAGCACCTCAATGTCATTCTTGCAGTGAGGAGTCCAAAGCTGAACACAAGATTTGAGGTGTGACCTCACCAGTCCTGAGGACAGGAGGAGGGTTACTACCCTAGTTCTGCTAACCACGCTATTGCTGATACAGGCCAGGATGCCATTTGTCTTGGCCACTTGGGCACACTGCAGGCGCATATTCAGCTGACTGTTAACCAGCAACCCCAGGTCCTTTTCTTCGAGGCCACATTCCAGCCACTCTTCCCCAAGCCTGTGGCACTGCATGGGTTTGTGACCCAAGTGCAGGACCCAGCACTCCACCTAGTTGAACCTCTTTCATTCACTCTTAATTCATATACACATACCTTCAAACACTGCCTGAAACTTTCAAGTTTTGTACATGACATAAAATGGCATATATTGATGTGATTTGTACTGTTATTTGTGTGTTCTCTTATTATTACATGCATTATTATTTCTGTTGCTCCAAGTAGCCTTATTCACTCATTGGAATCCCGTTATGTTGGAGACTGCTCAGACAGCTACAGAAGACTCAGACTCTGTTCCTGTATGCTTATAGTAAAATTTCAGTCAAAAACCAGCAGATGAATGGGAAGAGAACAAGATAAATTAGTTCAGCAGAAAACTAGAGGTCTCCAGAAGTCTTTCAAGAGAGCAAATTAAATGTCTTGTCCTATATTTGGTTAATATTCTTTTTGACTCTGCAAGCATCAGGACTGTTAGGATGAATACCAGAAATAGCAGGCTTAAACACAGAATGGCACGCAGTGGGGTAGAATACACGATGCCTGAAAATTCTGTTTTAATAATAAATGTTATTGAAGATGTGAGTTACAGCGAACTGCTCTTAATTAAAATGCATTACATTAATATCATCAGTTCACATTGTCTGTGAAATGAAGTGTAATCAGTTATTAAGGAATAAAAAATTAGATGGATTTATTCCTTTTTTCTGCAAGTTAAAATTCTTCCTTGTTAGATTTCTGTATATATATTCTCCTTATTTCCTAAAGAACTAAAAGACAATGCATATGATTACTAGCATGAGATATAAACATGAATAGTGCTAGGTCAGAAAACTGATAATTCTTTTTTCATTTATTTTTCGTAGGTTTCCTTTGCCTGATCTGTAAACATGTCAACAGACCTGCTCTGTAAGTACATTTCCATTATCTCACAGTGATTTTTTTGCACCATATGTTTTTATCAGATTCCCAGATGTACTCATGATTGATGTCTTTTATCTGAAGTATAAAGTCTGCTTTTACATTTGTGTTTCTTCTGAGACATCTGTCGAACAATATTACCATTATAATCAACAGGATTATTCTTGGAGTAAAGCATGACTTAATATGAGTAAAATTGTAAAAATCTGGCCCAAGTATAAGAACAGACTGGTTCATTGAGACTTAAAATTACAATTCTGTCTAAAATGTTTTATCTATCTTTGGCACAAATACCATCCCAGATTACTACAGAGTGATGTGCTCGGGGTTTTTAAATCATTTTGTGAATTTAACTCCTGTGTTTCCAATGCATCATTATCCCAGTCGTATCCAAATCTCATGCCTCATCACTATTATCCATCCTTCTTTTTAACAGAAAGGAATATACAAATGACATATCCTTATACTATGCTGTCGTAACTACCACAAAAGACTGCTGCCCACGTTTCCTCGATACTCACGCTCTCTCACTCCAGCTTAAGCTATCCGAAGCATTAAGTACATTTTCTATGCTTATTGATCTGATCTACATGCTTTCTTTTGGAGTCCCTCCAGTGCCTCAGCTGCCATTTTTTATCATTGCTTCCAAGGGCTGCCCAGCTGCACACTGTGCAGTGTAAGAGGGGAATTTCAGAAACCCGTTTTATTGTTTCTTAATATTTCCCCAGAGGAACAAAGAAAACAATATTTTTTTTCATTAATAATTGTATTCTGTTAATAAATATAAAGCCATCAGTGGCTGAGTGGCAGCAGTTATCTCTGGGGGTTATATCTGTACTTCAAGATGAAGTTATTTGTGCATTTTTTGAGCTTCAAGTGCGAACTGGCAATTTTGGGGCATGCTTAAATGCCATTTAGATACAGGGAGAACTCTAAAATAGGAATGCGATATGCCTGACTGTATTGTATACAACAGGCAGAACTGCTGTCAGGAGTGAAAAGTTAAAGAATGGAGAGAGGGAAGGGTGACTACACAGTAGTTGGGGTCAAGACTCCTCAACTGTGCTAACATGTTTAAGCTGGTTTGTCTGTTATAGCAATTTTATGCCCTATCAGTTTCATTTTTCTTTTTTCAGCTCAGTACCTCTTTCATGTTTCTCCTGATGATCAGCGGGTTAGAGAAGTTGTCACCTGAGTAGAGGTTGAAGGAGCTGGATGTGTTCAGCTCAAAGAAGAGAAGGTTCAAGGGAATCTAGTCATAGTACTAGTCTTCCAGTACGAAATGGTGGTTATGGAAAAGGAGTTGGAAGAACTCTTTCCCCAAGTATGCACTGACAGGACAAGAGGTGATGGTCACAAATTGCTTCAGGGGAGATGCTTGTGGATGCACGGAGCATTTTCACTATGGGATTGATTAAACACTCAAATAGGCTGCCCAGGGAAGTGGTGGAGTGTCCCTCACTGGACATATTCAAGATACGGCTTGACAAGGCCCTGGGTAATGCTATTTAAGGGCCTGCTTTCAACAAGAGGCTGGTCTAGTTGATCTTCACAGGTCTCTTGCAACTTTGATAATTTTGCGGTTCTTTATTTCTTGGTGTCCTCAGCTATCTTCTGTGCAATGGTCAGTCATCCCTACCACCTGTCCCTGGTCTTCTCAGTATTGTACTGCTCACACTGTGCCAAGTCCTGTGATACTCAGTCATGCTAATGGGATAGACATTTGTCTTCTCACTTGGACATGTGTGAATGGCCCTGAGGCAGTACCAGTGCTGAGGGGCCTTTACAAGTTCCAGCTGGTGGGAGTACGTGGCCATGTGGGACTTGTGACAGCCAAGCAGTACCTTGGTAAAATGTCAGTGCACAAGAGAATGCTAAAGAATAAAACAGCAGATCTGTACAGATGCGAAGTGACTCTAGATCTTTATGTCTGTATTTATATAAATAAATATTTCAGAGCCAGACCATGAGCTCAGTACTGCCCTATAGTAGCAAGCAACACTATGGTGTGTTTTGGGGATAATATCTACTAGACTGTGTTCCAGGTAAGGAATTTGGATATAACCAAACTGTTTGTTGGGGAACAGATAAGGAGTTGAGGAGCATTTAGACATGTGGAGCTGATGCCAAGTGGTCTCCGCACCATAAGAACCGGTCTCTGTCTCTTACTGTTTAGTAGTAGACATGTAGCCTAACCACCAGTCCTTAAGCTTGTCCACAGCATCATCTTTTACTGATGCTTGGTTCAATACAAGGTCAAATTCTAGCATTAAAAATCTTGTTCCAGGTCACATTAATGAAGACAAGATGTATAATTAAAAAGTAAAAATCTAACCAAACCAGAACAAACCCCCTTAGTTTCCTAGGGAAAAAAACACTGCAGTCTAGGGCAAATTGCACAAAGAAAATGTCATGGCTGCACAATACAAGGGCTGCTGCAACTAGACCTCAAACTCCAGGAGCTAAGTCTTCAAGCTCATGGAAATAAACCTAAAAAGCCAGCATTCCAGTGAACTTTCACCACAATAAATTTGAGGTAGCAAGTGTTTCTCTGTTTGAGATGGAGAAGCTAAGAAAAAAAAGTTTATGGAAAATCTGGCAGCTACTGAGGCTCGACTGGTTGGGGAAGCAGCGGACTTCCCTTGGAGCTTGTTTTTCTTTTTATCCTTGGATGAACTAGCGTGCAGTATATTATGCTGTATGAATGTAGGGGTTTGTCACGGTTAGCGCTGGGGGCTGTTCCGAGAATGTAGGAAGATGAAGGGTGTGAATGGAGCATGCAGTGGTCAGTGGGGCTTGAGCCTGCTCTTCCGAAACCTGTTGCTGCTCCTCTCAGCCCAGCCAGCCAAAGCCAGGCAGGAAAGGAGGTGGATCTTTGATCTCTTTGTTGTAGCTGCTCCCTGGGAATTTGCTGAAATCAATGCCCTGTTTTCCCAAAGAAATGAATGGCTATGCCTAACTAGCTTTGTGAAGCACTGGGGAATTCACCGCTTCTGTTTATTGACAGCTGAAAAGGAGCACATGGTCCTGAATGGGTCCTCCTGGGGAAACAAAACAGAGTGGAGTTAGACTTAGTTGAACAGAGGGGCATTTGGAAAAATCTGCTGAAGGAAGATGGCATGGTTCCTGCCACCCTGTACTAGCATAGCCTGACTTTTTACTAAAATTGATATTTTAAATAAGGTAAGGTTTGTTTTGATTTCCCATACACAGCGAAATTATGAAATGTTTGCGTTTCTGTTCTTAAGTGCAAAAACAATATTTGAATTGTATTGTGTCACGGGAAACACCTAAGAGACTCATATGCTGTTTCTAGCCTCTATATGTGTTCATTTGTTCTTTATCTAATGGTAATTAATGAATATGAAAAATAATAGAAAATAATTCAGTATTTTGGTCTTCCAGTCAGGTCCTGAGCATCAGTAATTTATGTGGGCTATTATATGCAATTTTTTTATGCCTTTGAGAATCAACCCAGTGGCATCAGATGATTTCTTGACTGATTGCTGTGTTAATACTTACACACAAGGCAGGGACTAATAAGCAGGCCTGTCTGGCAGGAAATCTAAGAATCAAATCCTTTGAAATGTAAGGATATATTTCCAAACCTCCGTTTCCATGCATGGAATCAAGGCAAGAGATAGACTTACCACTATGCTTGCTGCTGGCTTTAGATGTACAATTTTTTTGAAAAGACAGCAAAGAGTAGCAAGAGGAGGATGATAACGAAGAAGCAGTATTTTCTTCATGCAAGTTCAGAACAGTTTATTAGACTGAAGGAATTTGGTGTGTAATTCATATGTAAATTTTTTACTGAAAAAAAGAGAACAAATCACTGGAGTTCCTATATTAGTTTCTGTGGTGACTGAAGAAAAAGATTTCTGGGCTCATGCAGCTACAACTTCCAGATGTGGCCCACTTATGATTGCAGGAAAAAAAATTAGGTAATGTTATTTCTTCCTTTGTTAGTTTAAGTGTAAGGGCAAGCTCTGAACAGAATAATTGCCATCACGCTGCCTTGTTCTTACATGGCAGTAGGAATTGCTGTGTTTATGTTGCAAACCTGATTTAAAGTGTCTGTGCATGTGTGCAGTAATTTGAAAACTCTTGAGTAGTCCCCTCATTTCAGGGGAAGTGCTTGGGAAGTTTCATGGTCTGTTGGAATAGTTTGTGTTCCTCAGTCTGGCATTTTTTCTTTGAGTGATTTTGAGCTAGTAATCTTACTAGGTTTTGTCTCATTTTGCTCTTCTCCCAGCAGATAACTTACCTGTTTTTCTTGGAAGAGTTTGGGCTCCATATGCAAACATGCTTTCTTTAGATTACTTTGTGATCCTTAAAATGAAAACACATTGTTTTACTGTAGAGCATCAACATGTTTGCTTGTGGCTTTGCCATTAAGTTTCCAAGATTTTTAGAGGGAAAGGCAAAAAAATAGCAAATGCATTTACAATTCTGACAAAGATGTAGAAACACTGAACTCAAGCAGGCAGATACGATGTTTGTGGGCTCTGTTGACACTATTGTTATCCAAATGGATCAAGACTGTTTTTAGACCTCACTTAAGTGTATTTATGCATGATAGGCATTGGAAGCCATTAAAATTTAAAACTAATTTAAAGTTAAAATTTAAGTTGCACAGGAGATACGTTTGTAGGTTCTTTTAATGCTGTAATCTAGATATGTTATGAAAATGTTGACTGGGGAGGGTTTCTGGGTACTTTTAATGGTGCAAATAGAAAAGAATTACGGTTGTGGAAAGCTCAGTTGATTTGGGCTTTTTTAGTTGGTATAATGGAAAAGAAAGTAGATGATTCATATGTGACACGGAAAGTGGCATTTGTTCTCTGTTACTTGGGCGATAAGACAAGGCAGAGTGTGTTATGTTTAATTTACTGGACTGGAAGGTGGTTAGCCAGATGTGTGGGGAGGTGCATAAGGATGTTCTGTTATCACAGTTTTCCATTTGCCTCTTCTAACTTGAAGGATCTTTACAAAATATTAATATTGTTGTAACCTATTGGCAATGTTGAAGTGGAAGAAGTATAAAATACTTGATTTCCAACCAACAGAGCAAAATATACCAAGTACAGCATAGGATGTGTAATCATACACAGCTCAAACTAAATATATACGCTAAATGACTGGAGTTACACATATACATATCTGAGGAAGGGTGCATGTCCCCCAAGGTGATGCATTTACCATCCTTTGATCTTGTTCTTTGAGCTAGGAAGGTATGAAAACAGGAACAAATTCCTTGCAGTTTTGCATTGCAAGATTGCTTCTTAGATTCTAGCAATAGAGACTACTGTTACTTTTGTGTGTGTGACTTTTGGAAATAATTAAAAGAAACTATAAATTAATCAAAAATATAGGAAAAGTGTTTGAATTTTATTTGATCTCAAACTGAGATGACTGTCAGCAGTAGAATAAATAGGGCTTTATGGAGATATTTATAATCTGAGTTTAGAAAGCTTCATCTGTAGGAAAAAGTCTGTGATTTTTTCTAAACCCACAAATTTTTGCAACTCTCATGTAGTTCTTCTATAATAATCTATAATCATGTTCTTTGTATTTCTGCATTTCTATATTACTCTTAGAAAGCAGAGTGAAAGTTGTCCTTATGCCTGAGGAGAATAGTCATTGTAAGGAAAATGTGCTGTATTGCTGCCTACTCTGTTGCTGCCAATTTTGTTATCCTTTCTTAGTCAATCTGTTAAAGAAGCTCAGGTGGACCTAATTTCTTTAGTACAGTATCAGTCAAGACATTAGGTAATCATCTTGTGGTTCCCATTAACAGTCTTTAGTGTAGAAAAATTACAAATAAATGTTACATCTTAGGAAAAAGAAAACAAGTAAATGGAAATGTAGATACGACATTTGCATGCGTATTTTTTCACAGAAATACATTTTTGTGTCTTTTCAGCAGCAGAGCTTCCCAATGCCTATTTTTTTTTTTTTTAAGAAATCACGCCTTAAAAGAGGAGAATAATTTAACAGGGTCATTTTTTTTCCCAGAGGAACTGGGAATCAGGCATGCTTTTCGTGTTGGAAATGAGGCAGGGAATAACAGAAGTTGTTGGCAGTATCTTCTGTTATGAAGCGGATGCGTAATAAGAGCTAAAGCTGTTCTGCCAAGCTGTTAATGACCTTTCATTTACAAAAGCCAATGCTTTTAAAAGAAGATTCCTTCATTTCAGTATTTTAAATATATACGTTAGGGTTCATTAGTAAAAAAAAATAATTTTTTTCTCTTGGATGAGTTGGAATATCAGTAGGAAGTTTGGGTGGTTCACTGAGAAAGTTAACTGATTTTCCAGTTTTATTCAGGCATAGTTTCCACTGAATGTAATATACATTGGAGTATTCTTTCAGGACAGACCCCAGGGTCACAGCTCCAGCCAGTTTTATGTGTCCATGTATTCACTTCTCCCCATGGACTTCCTTCTTTCATAATGTGGCTACTTGCACATCAGTAGAGCTAAGTGCACAGACTAATACCTACAGAAGTGGGTCACATCATTTTTGCACTGCACTTTTATTCCCGGTAGCTGTGGCTTGGTTCATGTTATAACTGCCTCTAAAGACTTCAAGTTCTCCAGCCATGGGATGAGTACAATATCTCTTCGGTCTGTCATGCCAGGCTTCCTTGTTGCATCCTACACTAAACTCATATCATATTTCCATCTCCAAAGCGTGTCTACCTGCCTGGTTCTTTCTTTTAGTAAACAGCTGGAAATATATCTCAGCTGCTAGTATCTTTGCTGGGAAAGTTCCCGCAAGTCTATGTTGAAAGTTGTGTCATCCATGGAAAATCAAGAATCGATTTGAACCGGTTTCCTAAGGAGAGGTAGCTTTTGTCACCAGGCCTTCCACCAGTCTCCTCCACACAGCATCTGGACTTGGTGGGCAGTAACAACCAAGTTCAGTGATGGAGAGAGAGACCCAGTCTAAGGTTCCCTTTTAAGGGAATGTTGCAAGGGTTGGAAATATTTCAACTAATTAATACTAAGCTTTAGTCATTACAATTGCTGCACTTTATTTATCAGAATTGAAACCATGGTGTTGACCTGCCATCAATAAAACTGTCAACTGTATTAATGCACTTGATATAGTGTGTGTGTGTGTGTGTGGCTGCGTACATGTGTATTTATACATACATACATACATATAGGAAGACATATGTGCCTGGGTTTTTTTCCTGCTAGTAAAAAGATGGAAAATTCTGGTGTCTGTGTTAAATTGCCGCGATAGCATTTACATTCTCCACTAAAAGGTCTGACACTAAAATAAATCAACCAGCCTGTCAAAAATCTCCCCAAAAGGCCTCTTTGCTTGTGACCAATGAAAGCCTCTTCAGCTGTGGTAGGTCGAACCTGTGCTGTGGGAGATGTAGATTAGGGAGTACAATACATGGCTCAGGAGCCCCAGGGTGATTATAAGCAGTTTGAATATGACTCTCTTGATAGCTGGCTGTGTTTCTGTGAACAGGGGGTTTTAGTTTTGCTATCTGCAGTACAGAAGCGGCGTGGTTTGAGCAGTGCTAGGGAAGACCTAAAGCAAGACGAAGGGGTTGCAGCCAAGGAGCCACAGCCTTGCACCAGGTCCGACTGCTGGAGATGAGCAGAGTGCATCAGGAAGGCTTTGCTCTTAGGAGGCTCTTGCTGGGCATTTTGTAGGACCACGCTATGCTGACTGAGGCTCTTTCTCGTAAAAATATTGTAGTTGTGTCTGCGAATTTGCTGTTAACTTCCTTTCCTGTTTCTGGATCTAATTTTATATGACTTCAGACAGTGGAGGGAGAGGGAGAGAAGGGAAAAAAAAACCTGAAAAATCCAACTGTATTTTTGAATTTCATTGTTTGAAATGTGTTCAGCATTTAGCAATGAGAGAAGTCTCTTTGTTTGTGCTGATTAGAAGCTATTAAATGTAAACTACAGGAGGTGATTTCACTTGAACTGTAGTGGTTATGTATATGGGTTCTGATAACAACCAAACCCCATGTGGTGTACTGGAAATGTGACACGTACATTTTATACCAAGAATAACGAGCAAAAGATTATTTTTTAAATTAGCTTTCAATCAATCAATGAATTTTTTGACCTCAGGTCATTTTTAGATGAATGAACCTACCAAGAACTTTGATAAATCAGTTGGTCAAACTGCAGTACAGTTAAACATGATAAACACACTTACATACTTTCCCCGCTGTTTGGTTTGTTGGGGTTTTTTTTTGTGTGTTGTGGGTTTCTTGAGGGTTTTTTTCTCTAATTTTATGGGAAAGACTTGTAAGTTACTGCCCTTTCAGGTGTTCAAACAGTGGAGGTAACTTTTTTCCCTCCTAGCTGGGAAGTTTGTAAGATAAAGCAGAGCACAGAGTTGCTTTTCCTGCACAGGCTTCACGGGAACCTGCTGAAACTGCTAAATTTCACAGCCCAGCTGTGATCCTTGAGGCTTCTCTAACTGTTTTGCTAAGATTTTCTAGACAGAAGGAGCACAGTAGCCTCATTGGGATTGGTGTGAAACTGACTTTTTGTAGGAAACTGGTTAAATTCATTCTGGCTATGCCTGTTGTAGTCCTTCGTGGCCACCAGGCAAAAACTTAACTGTTCCCAGATGTGCTTGACTGTCATCATGATTACTCCCTATTAGGAACTAGTAATGAATCATAGTTGTTGTTATCTTCTATATGTTTGTATAACAAATAGTTTTGGAGTTCTGAAGACTTTACATGTTGGAACTTGTGTCTGCCAGGAAAATGCATTTGTGCTTTGTGTTAGAAGGTTTCTTTATAGTCAGATAAGAGCTGAGCCTCCCTTCTTAGAGGCATTCTTCCATAAGAACAGCTGTGCTGTCAAGATCGTACTGCTGTAAGGAAGAAGCAGATGCCTTGACAGATGATCTTCCACTGCTGGAAACCCAGGGATGTGCCCTCCCTCTGAATCTTCATTCTTCTGGGGAACAAAAACAGAGGCACGGGGAGGTTGGAGGTGAGATGAGGGAAAGCGTCACTGCAGATCAGTGGCTGGGTCAGGATGCCTGAGGGCTGGGTTCACCTGCAGTGCTGGGTCCCCATTTTAGGGAATTAGCTCGACCTGCCAGCCTGACTGAATGTATGGGGTGGGGTGGCAGTAAGGCATGTTTGCTGTTCTCTTTCTCTGTTTCTGTCTCCAAATATAGTAACTCATTTTTAAAGTTTTACATTTTAGGAGCATGAGGTCATGTTCCCATGAATATGTTTAATGTTAAGAATGATTTCTGGGATGTTTGCAAACCACCTACTATTCTCCTTCCCGGGGAGAGGGGGCCCCAATGGGTGTAGGCATTTACGTACAGGGTGCTGCTCACTCCTGCACAGGAGCAGGACTCCTCCTCCCCTTCCATCTGCATCTCAGGAGCTCCTGTCCACTCACCAGAAAGCCTGGGCATGGCAGTGACCAGCACAAGGCCTTGGTAAGGAGCTGATACTGCCCTAGCAGCATATCCACAGTGTCCCTGCTGGTGCCACCAGGCAGACTGCGAGGCTTCATGGTCTTCGTGTGTCAAAGGCGTGGGAACTCACTGCTTGAAATCTATAAAGTTTCCCTCTTAAGCACGTAAGAGAAAATCTCTTTCCCCCCCCCCCTTCTTTTTGCAGGTGGAGTTGTTTTGGGTGCAGGGTTATGGAAAATGTAGTACCCACTTCCCACTGTGTCAAGCACAAAAGTGCAAGTTTTCAGTCTTTGCTCGGGTGAGCAATTGTGATTGCAAAGTCAGCCTGGAGTGTGGTTTCTTGATTTATTTTTTTTCTTTTTTTTCATGCAGAGCTGAGCAGTCGTACCTCTCTGTTAATGCAAGGTTTTGATGTATGACATAGATGTGAAAAGTAGACATTGAAGAAATGTTTACCTATTTTGATGCTGGATTGGGGATCAGTTATTATAGTTAAAAAGTGAAGATTAGTCAGTAGAAAATTTAGCATGACATTCTTCATTATGGTAGTTATAGCAAGTTCTATTTTACTTTAATATAAATAGGATAAATTATTAATTAAGAGCTTCATTTTGCACATCAAACTTAGGACACATAAGGCTTCTTTCATAAACATTTCTTTACAGTGGGAATTGTGTCAGTGGCCCACAATAATGGGAAAATAACTTGTGATTAACTATTTGCTAATTGAGTACTTTGACTTTTTTGCTAAATAAATTATACTGTAGAACAAGGCTTTTAAGCTTTTCCAGCACAGAGTGCTGCAGAACAAACCGTAGGGCAGGAAACCCTCATGCACCACCTCACATACCTCTGAGTAAGAAGAACCAAGACTGGTATGTGCAAAGCATCTTGGACAGAAAACATCCAGATGGTATTTTTGCAGCGTTCCTCTATGTGAAAGCTGAACAAGGCTAATGGAGCAGTACAGTTTTACTCTGTGATAAATTACTGTTGTTTGCTATGCAAATCTTATGATTGTAATTAGTCTAGGATTTGGACTGTTATGTACACTGATCTTTGCTCCCTCTGCTCATGGGAGCTAATTCTAATGCTGCAAAACAGCACAGCAAATGTCAAGTGCTGCTCAGACGCCGATCGTTTCTTGCTCAAAGTGGACGTTCTAGAAGGAATGATTTACCTCTGCCTTCACAGGGAACATAATTGTACCGCAGGCGTCTTGTGGGCCACTGAAGTGTTCAGGTACTGTAAAGTCTCTCTTAAAAATAGAGGTTGGAGAAAATGCAGGAAGGACGTCCTGATAGGCATCTAATTTTTAGCAAACTGGTTTTAAAAAGTGATGTTCTGCTGCTGATTGGTTAAGGAGCTGGTGGCATGTCTGAGCTATCATGACAGTGATTGTAGTTCCTAGTATGGTTATGTATAGCTCCTGTTATCTCTGCAGCAGACTCTGTGTAACCGCAGCCTGTGGCTCCTTGCCCACGCTAATGAGCTCTCCCCGAGGCCGGGCTTGTGCCTGTGGGGGTGGCACAGTACTCGACAGTGCTGCTGTTTTGGAAACCAGTTTGTTGACTGTGCTCAAGTCCAGCTTGCCCAAGCTACTGTGCCAGCTTGGCTACTGTTGGCTGCGGGAGCTTGTCCCTGTGCAGCGTGGCTGGCCCCAGAGCCGTCTGGAGGGCAAGGCAGGCTGGTCACTGAGGCTGCCAGGCTGTATAGTCCGAAGCAAAGGAGAACTGTCACCTAGACCTGGACTGGGGGGAAGAACCAGCATGGTGAGGACGGTACAGGTGAGCCAATTCGCAGCCCATTCACCTCCTTGGGAACATGGTTACCACCATTCGGTCAGCTCATGTGGTCGGAGTGCATCCTGCAGGCAGTGGGTCTCACTTTTCTGATGACCCAAAGAGCCAGGGAAAGCCGTGGCTGCTGCCAACCATGCCTCTCAATAGCTGGGAGAAGTGGGAGCAGATTCAGGCACAGGGATACCAGGCTTGGGGTGTACAGATATGCCCTTCTGTTAGCCCCTCCAGAGGCAGTTTGTAGGGGGTGAGCATCTTGTCCTTGTGATTAAGGTGGTGGTTGCACACCCGCAACCTGGTCAGAGTCTGCACCTGCACCCGTGCCAGGCTCTTCTGTATGCCTGTCTCCCCCTGCTGCAGTGAAGTTCAGCAAAGTAAAAATCTTAACAGCTACAAGATTTGTTAGCTTGTGTGGTTGTATCTCTAGATAGATAAAAAAGCATGATTTGGAAGTTTTTCAGAATCACTGCAAAGACAGAGAAAGAAGAAATACTCTCTAGGGGACAATATTGCACTGTTGTTCTAAAGGTATAGTAAATGACATGATCTGTTTTTTAACAGCTTGTAACTCCTGTGAATCTCATTTATTTCTTTTTGTTCCCTACTCATCTAAATCACAGCAAAGCAGAGGAATGGTGGCAGTTTTACTTTTTCTTGCATGCTTGCACATGACCTCGAGCCCATTAATTTTGTTTGTGTAAATACAGTTTAAGGGAGCAAGGAAACTGCAAAAGCATTGAGGTACTAAAGTCCCAACAAAAAGCAGAAGAAATCTTCTTCACAGAAAATGATTTTTCTAACCAAGTGTATTTCATTTCTAGTGCTAATACAACAAAGTGTGTGTTGCTTCCGTGGCTGGATGCTCGATATTTCAAAACAGAGTGAGTTCTGAGGCTGTTGTTGAAAAAATGCAGTTTACTTAATTAGCCAGGGTAAAAAGGGGTATAAAATCTGTGTAAGCTTTGCAACCAGTGCTGTGCTGCAGCTATATATACATTCCTTCACCAATGGCATCAGTAATTTAGCACTGATATACAAAGGATCATGACTTGATCTGTAGTTATCTCTGAGGAAGATTGTGAACTTGACCATTTTGCACTGTTAGTTTTGGGGAGAGAAATTACAAAGATCCCTGTTCCCCAGGGTAGTCCCTGAAGTTATTCTGTTTGCAGTGCTCCAGTCCTGTGGTTCTGGTACACCTGGCAATTTTTAGAGCGCAATAACTTCTGAGTCAGGGTACTAACATGTTGGTGTGGAGTCAAAAATACTGTGCAGTGAATGTAATACCAGTATGCCTCTTAAATAACTTAAGTAATCTAGTTATCTTCAGGTCCCATGTAAAAAAAAAAAAAACATAGAAAATCTTAGAACAAGCCTTGGGCAGCTCTGGATATTTCAAGGCGGCGTGCAGCTATGCCAGGTCCCAAGGTGCTTAAAAGCACTTCCAGCTCCGCAGCTAATTTCATTCAGGGCTTTGTCATGCTGCTTAGGTGTGCTACCTGAGGAGCCATCTGTGGGGCTGCTAAGCTCAGTGGCATGCTCAACACCTCTTCTGATGCAAAGCAGTCCCTGATTTTAGAGGAGTGCCTCCCCAGTACCCACCTGTGTGAATCATTTCAGACCTTATGTCTTGGATCTGGAGGACTAAGGGGGTTAGCTAATGAATTACTGCTGAGTTTGGAGGCCGATTCAAAGAATACCCTTCCCCCCCCCCAGCTTTCCTTTTCCCGCCTACCTGTGAGCTGCCCACCCTGGGGCCTCTGCGGTGGGCACTGCCCCGGGGAGGCTGAGAGGTTTGCTCAGGAGCTTGGTAGTGATGAATCACAGAGGTATGGCATGGATTGATAAGGTCGTGTACTTTACGATTAGACACATCCTTCCTCTAACAGCAGTTCTTTGTCTCCGTTTTGCTTTTGGTAATGTGTTTTGGCAGTTTGCATACAATGACTCTCCAAGCAGGAGCTGTTTGACTTGAGACAAAGTTACTATTATTCTAGGTAAGCTCAGGAAACCCTCCTGATTTTGTTGTCCTCCGAAGGGTGACTTCTGGAATCTATTTAAAAGCCAATTAAGTTAAATCACCAAGGAAATTGTTTTTTCTTGCAGCCTAGCTGTAAAGGACTTTCAAGCACACAAACCAGTGTATAACAAGAAAAATATGCTTTGCAGCTGTATTGTTGTTTTTTGTGCATTTTAAGTGAGGGCTGTAGAGGGGCATGTTCTTTATCTGTAGCACTTGCAAAAACAGTAATGTATTTCAGCTACTCATAGTGCAGGCGTGCAGCCTGGGAGCCATGGCAAAAGAAAACTTTCACGGTCCCCAAATTACTGAAAAATACAGACTACTGTAGTGCCTGCAGCCTGACGAACACACAGGTCTACCTCCTCATTTAAAATTGATGGAGCGCCCAAAGAACTGGCTAGGAACACTTCCAGCTTATTTGGGAGATTTTGGACTAGACTGTCAAGGTGTGTAATTTAGTCAAGTGCCTACATCTGTTTACAAACAAAAACCTTTTTGAGCTACCCTTAATATGTAATGGCATTTATGGTGCTAGTGTCCTTTCTCAAAGACATCTCCGATGTCTCACCAGGCAAAGTCTCCTGAGCTTTCTATGCTTCTCTTGACCTCTCCTTGGTTACAAGCCCCTCTCTGTGGTGAAGCCTCACCTCTTCTGCCCAAGTCTCTGCTACAGTGTCCTGTGGCTCCCTTGGACTCTCTTGACTGTGCTGGCTCCCCTCCTCTGCTCTGTATTGTTGCTTACTGAATAGACTTGCTCAGCAGAGTTTTCATAAGGAAAACAAAATGAGGTAGTCATGGATGACCAATACCAGCTTTTCCTTTTAACTCAGTCATAAAGCACTGTTGGCTTACTGGGTTGGTTTCTGCTGTCTATAAAAATGTTTTGTGCAAGAAGTCCCCTTTTTCCCATCGCCCTGCGTGACAGCAGTGCCAAGATGACCTTCTGCTGGAAAGTCTCATTGCTCAGTTGTGTCGCTGCTCAGTATGAGTTTCCCTGGCAACCAGTTTGAGCTGCACTGAACCAAAAATATCTCACTGTGCTGGGGGAAAGTCAGTTTGCAGACATGTATTTTTCTTTAATGACTTCTCTGGATGGTACATGTGTTCAGCCTGCAGATGTCATTATTGGAACCAGCAACTGGGAGATGTGGTGTGCCCCTTTTCCTTACTCCCATAGGCAGCGAGGCCTGCAAGAAGGCTGCCCTTGTGCGATTGTCAACTGAGTTGTGACTGTAAGACCCATCATACTTATTTTTCATGGTACACTGTGGGTCTTGTCTTCTACTGAGAATGGTCTGTGCAGCAGACACAAAGTCTTCCTTGAATTCCTTGGATCTCTGCAAATTACAGGATTACATAGTCACAGAATGGGTACGGTTGGAAGGGACTAACTTTGCCATGTTGTTACTAACAGCTTTGTCCTTCTCATTTCTGGTGCATTTCATGTATGCACCTTGATTTATAGGTGAGCACACAATGAGCTCCAGTTTTGCTGCCGTCTCAGTCTTCAGAGGCACAGTTTGTGACATCTCCAATTGAACACATGTATAAATCTTTGGAGGTCAGGACCCAGCAATTTGCACACGAGAATGCACAGACTGGAGGTGTTATTTCAAACCTTCCTAATTCAGTTCTTGCAGATAATCTTTTCACTAATTTATATAGAACACTGGTGTGAAGAAAAGCATTAGTAATTCCAGATGTGTTCTCAAGGTGACAAAATTAGAGGAGATTAAATTTGAAAGTAGTATGCCATTTTTAGTAACAGGTTCCCTTTTCTGGATTTGTAGGGTGTGAGGATTGTGGTAGAAGCCTTGTAGGAGAATGCAAACTCCACGGACCACTCATCAGGGCTAAAGATAGGGTTATTCCCAGCCGAGCCCGTCTCACCCTACCTCACTACCTCACTTTGCGAGTGTTGGAGCTGCGAGCTGGAAACCAGCAGAGTAAGTATTTTAGCTCTTTTTCCCACATTTGAGAAAGAGGAGGCAAAATTACTAGCACTGGCTTGTTTTCATGAGGCATAATCATTGGGCATTAGCAGTATGAAGACTGCTTTATTTTCAGCTGGGCACAGCTAAAGCTCACAGTCAGCTACTGTTTTTTATGACTGATTTCTACTAACTTAGAAGCACAGACTGATGGCAGGACATTAGCCAGAACTGGTGTGACATTTAGCTGTGAGCAACCAGCTAGCTCTGTTCAGTCAATTCAAGTTTAATGAATGTTGAATTTGTATCTAATAGTAACAGCCATGCACTATTACTTTTTTTTTAACCTCAAGCATGTAAAACAGGAAAGAGTACTCAATAAAAAGAAAGAAACAAAATGGTAAATGATATCACTCATCCACCCCCTGCAAATGCAAAAGATCACAGTGGGGTAGTTTACATTTTGCAGCATCTTCAGTTCATACTTTGGAAAGACTGTTGCTTCCTTCTGAGGGCAAGGCAATTCAAATGCCCAGACTTGAACAAGGAAAAGATGTCCTTAGTGCACAAATTTTCTGCAGGTACCTGTGTAAAAGTAGTCCTACCTAGATTGCATTTCAGAAAGAGAATGACAAGGTGTCTATTCTGCCACTCCATTGATATGAATGTTGCAGAATAATGTTATGTTTTTATAGATCCTCTCCACTCATATCGGGAGAGAACAACCTCTCAGATTATGCCAACAAGGAGAGCACTATGATAACATCAGTTTGTAGATTGAAGAGTAGCAACACAATTGTGTTGCATACTCAGTTTAATGTCCTGTCATGGACTTTAGGCACTTTTGCATTCAATGCAGTACCCATTTAAAAAAAAAATATCAGTACCTATTTACATCCTTTTTAGATTCTTCACATTAGGGCTTACTTGTCTAGAAGAAAAATCTATGTGTTCTGCACTGTTTGTTTATCTCCATTTTCACAGCTGTAAATGTATAGGAAATAGTTTGTGATGTCTATATTAATATTAGATTGGTCTCTCTTTGTTCACAGTCCTTGGTGTATTTGCAAAGAAAGTAATACAGAAGAGAACACAGTTTGGTCCTTATGTTGGTCAACTGTCTACAAAACTGACCTGCTATGATGAGAGCAGGCTAGTCCTGCAGGTAAAAACCCACTGACATTCTATGAAGTGCGTATATGTCTTTAGCAGTTCATGTGTATTTATGTATTTTAGTCAGTCAATTTGCCAACTGATCTAGTTAATTAACTGTGCTTTTGATCTGTAAGTATGAATGTAAATCACATTATTAGGCAATACAGCATAACCTGAAGTACCAATATGTTCCTGTGTGTTGTGTTTTCTAGAATTTTGCTTTTCTGCTTTCTAGTTTTACCATTTTCAGAATGCTGGACTTCTCAGTCTAACAGCTCTTAATAAACTTTTCACAGAGCCTGGCTACTGAACTGTCTTCCCAGATAACACAAGAGGATTTGTGCTTTACACCATACCACTGGGAGGTTTGAGTTTGTGCACTGGATTAGAGATGATGGCAGAAATATGCACTAAGGCACTTGCTTAGTAGGGAGGAACAGTGCAGGGATGGGGAAACATTTCTTAATAATGTGTTTGTATTATATATAAACTTTGACACACAGTGCACTACTCAGTTTGTGTAGTCAGATTGTTTTTTAGTGCTGGTACCATCTGTTGCTGCACACACAGATTCTAATCATCTCATATGGACCATGACACTATTGTTCACACTTTATGCAGCAAAAATAGTGGCCTCACAGGACTGGCCTAACTTAGACGTGCACATCCTTTACCACAGGAATTCCTTGGGAGCGATAGCTGATTGTAATCCTCTAGGTTCCAATCTTTGCATTTTGCTGCATGGGGTCATGCCTGAGCACACATATTGTCATACAGCGAGTCCATGGTCAAGTCACAGCCTCTGTCAGGACTTCCCAACAGGTCACGGTTCTTCCAGAGTTTGTATTTCATATCAGGCCCTCTCACCGCCCAGTAGAGAGACACCGGCAGCATCTGTCCTGTGACACGCTTTATGTCTTTGTACGAGCTTTCTCCGGAAGCTCAGGGCTAGAAAACAGTGTGTTGTGAAGAAAATACTTCCATAATTCTGTTTGAGAGCAAAAGTAATAGCTTCAGTAGTTGCCGTAAACTTCATTTGCACATGGAAGTCATGGGAATGATGTGAGAGGAGAATAACACTGCGAGGAGAATAATCTGTGCGATTTTCATGGCATATTGTCACCAGAAAGGATTTGCTCTTCTCCATAACTAAGTTTCTTCAGTTTTTTTATGAGACACTTTAATTCTTACAAATGCAGAAAACGTACTTCTCTAACAATGGATGGATGAGCTAAGCACCCAGTTCCTTCCTCTTCACCAAGCCATTGTAAACCACACCCTATCCTCTATCACTCAGCACCGTTTGCTTAAAAGTATACAGTGATAAGCACAGCTCTGGCTGATGAATGGACTGTTTCTTCAGAAGAGGAGATTAGAGTCCCAGATTTCCTACATGACAGCAATAGCTGCCTTGACTTCTCCCTAGCATGAGTATGTGACCAAACTTGTCCAACAGGCAGGTGTTTTCATCGGAAACGTGATGCAGTTAGATAAAATAGTTCCCAGAAGCAATGGAAATGCAACTTTTTTTTGCAATTAATTACTCAGTTATATGGCTAGTAGAACAGATACATGCTGTGCTCACATCTGTTGTGCAGCTTCGTTGGTCAATGTTTGAGACACTATTGCAGAAAAGCAACTGTCTTGTTGGAAGACAATAGTATTTACCTCACAGAGGCATCTTCTTGGAAGGGAATCGGGGAAGAATGAAGTAAAGCAAAAAGAAAGAGATCTTTCTGGCACAGTTGTTCATTTGTATTTACTTTTGCTTGTTAAGGGGAAAAGGACAAGACTGTTAAAATGCCATTATATTGTATGTTACCTCTCTGAACTTATTACACAAGTTATACAATTGTTCCATGAAAAATGTAGCAGCACTGAAGTTCGAGATTATCAAGTACTCAGGAAGTAGATTAAGGCATAAAGCTTATCTTTCTACCTGCCTGCACTTAGTTCTTATAATATTATCTCTATATAACATAAAAATGATGAAATATAAACTGGAAGTACATACAAAGCCCTACAGTTATTTTAGTAGCAGGGTGCTCAGCAGGTATTCGTTCGTCACTTTCTTTTGCAGTTAGTATTCTTTAGGAGTGATCTATTTCAAAACAGCCACAATTTCAAAGGACATATGAGCAAGACAGGGTAAATAACTGATACCTGTGACTCCAAGTTAAAAAAACTAATGTGCTTCTATGCGGGACTTGGTTTTATCATGCTCATTCTTCCCCTTTGTTTCAGGTATTGAAAGATGGAGGGAAGTACTTTCTGGACACTCCCAATGAAGACTGTGGAAACTGGATGATGTTTGTCCGGCTAGCCCGGAACCAAGAAGAACAGACCCTTGTGGCTTATCAGCACTGTGGAGAAGTTTACTTCACAACAGTTAAGGTAGTTAAACTGACATTGCTTCACCTGTCATCCAAATGGAAATGTATAAGGAAAGGTTCTGAAAGACCAACTCTTTTAAAGATGAAAGTTTGATTATATTCTGCCAACTGGATCTTTATTGCACACTACCTTTTATATCACTTAATCCATTGTAAAGCAAGCAGTGTATGGGGTTTTTCAGGAAAGGTGGTGTGTACCTGCTGTTGTGGGTAGTGAAGAAACTGAGCAGAGGGAAACATAAAAATCATTCCTGATGGTGGTGTTTAAACTGCATTTAGTAAAGTTTCTCAGTTCCAGATAGGTACATGGTAAGATTATCTAGCCTTGTTACATTTGACAGTAGTTCATTCTGGAAATAACAAACAAATTTCCTTTGCTTTATTACAGTTTTGGACATGTAGTGTTTTCTGAGCACATTACCATGTGCTCAGGAACAGAGTGTTAAGCAGAATCTTTATGTACTATTTTCCATGCTCATTAAATCTGAAGACTCAACTGCATAACTAAGCAATAACTTAGCAACATGCAATGTTGCCATGAAATGATCAGTTTATGTTAGAGATTCTGGACTGCATCTTTATCTGTGGAGAGAGAACAAAGTGGTCTCTATTTATAAATGACACTGGAACATACAGTCTTTTTAGTTGTTTTGTCCACTTTCTCAGGCAAAGTTTGTTTTAATCAGAAATAACTTTCTTGCATACTTGGGAAACTGAAGTCTATCTGTTGAACATAATGCTTGTGTATCATTGTGAACAACGTTAAAATGTGGAAAAAAAAAAAGGAGTGGATATTAGTCAAAAGAAGTTACTATGAAATTAAAATCCAGCATTTCAATTACATTTGGCACACATTTCTGTGCCATAGCAGTGTTTACTGTTGTTTCTCCATTTTTGTTTTTCCACCTGCTCACTAAGGAAAAATATTTACTGCACAGTGATGCTGAGAGAATAAGTTAATAGTGATAACATTTCACACCCTCAAAGTAATTTATAACAGTATGAAGTATATTTGGGGTTTGATTAATATTAAAATAATTGTTAGGGGGATAAAAGAAAAATGTGAAGCAGTATATGCTATTCTGAGACATACTTAGGCTGTGTTTGAGATTCTCATGCAATCCATACCATTTGAGATTTCAATATGATTTTAAGATTGCTTATAAGATTGACAGGATTACTAATACTATATTTGGGACACATAAACTTTTCCGAGAAGTAGTTGTTATGAACTGGTAACTTACAATTTCCAGTATAATTTAAGTACTATTGAACCAGCTCTCTGCTGACTTCAGCAGAACCCTGCTTATTGGCATTAATGGAGAGTTGTATCCTATATACTCACACAAAGAGTATCTTAAGGTTAGGCATGTGTCTTAGAACCTTTACTGTGCTGTGTATCATAGGGCATGACTTGGGTTTTATTTCTCCTGAATCCCAGTATCATTCACGGTACTGTGTCATCCTGCAGATTTTGTCCTGGTCAGTGAAAGCAGTAGCCTTGTACTACACTTAGGCACACCCTTCTTGTCATGCTTTTAGCCTCCCTTAGGTCTGACTATGAAGATATTTTCTCAAGATATTTTTAATGAAGTATGTTAAGTTGGGGACAGGATCGGCTCCTTTCTCTACTGTTTTTACAAAAAAAAAATAGGATTTTGGTGACATGAAACTATAACTACTAAAGCATACATGTAAGTGACATACTAACAGTACCATTAGCTGCCTTGTTGACCTAATGGCTGCAGCCTCTACTTTTAAAAGGTATACATTGTGAGAAAGTAAGAGTCATCCATGGTTGTTGTTTGATCCCAGGATAGTTTCACATGGGCACTGTAGTAGTTTTCTTTTATTCTCACAGATGGCACAGAATAAAAGGCAACTTGGAGTGGATTTGGATACTGATGTTTAATGTCAGTTTTACTGAGATTAGAGCTCTTACCTTACTTGACAATTTCACACACTGATGCACTTGCCCTCCAAAGTCACATTGACCAGGTCTCAACTTCCCTCAGGGAAGATAGTTGCTGGTCCTGTAATTTTGGGTGGAAGGTCATGACAGTGTCATACTGCGCAGTTGTTTGTGGGTACCAGTCTCAGGTGTCACTGGCCAAGGTTGTAGGACATCCTCAGACATTTCTACCTCTGAAGCTCCCCACAGCTTGGTTTTCTCCATTGAAATAGACTATGTGGAGGAGCACAGTGCATGATCAGCCTCGTAGTTGATGGCTCTGCCTCATGTCCTTAGTTGAGTGGAAAATTCAGCATGTACCATTTCTGTTTAGGCCAGGTGTTATCAAAATGCACAACCAACCCATACTGACTGTAGTTAGCAAGCAGGCTTGTGCTTGGGAGTCCAAAAATTCAGTTTTCAACATTATACACAAAATTATCCCTCACCTGTCAGCATTCACAATCTAAATTGTCTTTACCATGCTTATCCCACACTGATGTTATAAAATAAGTGCATTTTATGATGTCACATTTTGTAGAATAAGACTCAGCTGCTCTCCTCTTGGGCTAGTTTTTTTTTCAGTGACACAAGTTTAGCTTAGTTAAAATAAAACTACAAACTACAGTGCAGTTTGGCTCTACCCCTGTAGCAGCAGTGTTGGGTTTTATTATAGATGAAGAAAATTGTGTACAGGGTCAGGGAGTCATATAAATCATGACCCCAAAGTTTAGTTTTCTCCTTTGCTTTTAAAGAACTGACAGATCTTTAGCCAGTGAGTGTAATCACTCCTCTCTTTTATTTGCTGTTCTATTGACTGAAAGTATTTGTCAGAAGAGGTCATAGTCCAGTCCAAGGAAAGATTTGGGCAAGCATGACTGGATGGGAGACTGCAGATTATGGGCTCCCTTAATCCTGTTGGGGGAAGGCTTCAGTGGAAGGAGGGGAGAGTTACAATAAAGCACACACTTAGTGAGCCTGACACATCAGAGCCAGCACATGGAAACATGCCAATTTGAGTGGCAGTCCACATATTGATCAGCTCTGCACCCATGCTCAGTGTGACATATCCAGCTTGGCATCCAAGCTGTTGTGCGTTCATGATGGGTTTTTCCTTTGTCTGTACCCTGCAGTTAAGTGTTGTGTCCAGTGGGCTTCCAGACATCAAGGAATGGGCATGGGATATTGCTTGGAAAGACTGCTGGGTATCTGAACATCACAGACAAATACATCTCACTGAGCAAAGGTCATGAGGATTGAGGCATCCCTCCTGCTATTGCCCCTACCCCCCAAATCTCTGCACAGTTCTGCTTTTAGGAACAGAAAGTGTTAAGCCCTAGTGGGTAATAATGCTCAAAAAGTGCTTGAATCTTGAAACTAAGTTAGCAATAATTTAGACAGAGTCAAAGAGTGCAGTTTGGGTAAGGACAACAACTGGCACACCCCAGCCCCTCCAATCTTCCATATTATTTGGTTTAGGAAAATAGGCACAAGTAAATATGTGCTATATTTTTTCCATTCACAGCCAATTGAACCCCACACCGAACTGAAAGTATGGTATGCTGCCGATTACGCCAAGTTTATGGAAGCTTCCGCAGTCTTCATTAAAGAAGAATCAGATGTCTGTCCTTTGCCTCCAGTAGCAGTAAGTACCCCTAATCTGCATTCAGGCCATCACTATACATAGTAAATTATAGTTTATTTACGTGCTTTCTCTGTTTATGTAACTCTGGTCATGCAAGGTTAGACTATAGAGTAGTTGGCTAACACAAAGCCAAGGGCAGTTTTGACCAAACAACTACTGAGAAAGGCTGCTCTTCCTCTCCTATGTTTGTAATCCAATGGAGTCATTAGATGTAGTCAGAAATAAGAGGCACCGCTCGATGTATTGGGAAGACTAAACACTGGCACTAATTCATGCATAACCAAGCAGTCCAGCCTCAGACTTCTTTCACCATTTCCCCTTGTTATGCTCTGACCAACTGGTTGTATTATCCACTGATTATTTCAGTCTTTCCTGTGCAACAGCCCTTCTCTTCTAATCCCAATACCTTCCCCTCTGATAGCAGAAGTCCTTAAACTGATAGGAAAAACTTGTTAAGTGTTGAAAACGTGGCTGTGAAAATTGATACTCAAGCTAGAAGGAAATGTGAAAGAGGGAATACAAATGAACTGGGAATTCATTCTTCAAGAAGGCATATGAGGCCTTCAGAGTGTGTCCCAAAGGAAGGTGTGAGAGAGCCACAGCATCAGAGACAAGTAACAGAGAGGAGGGCTCAGTCTGGAAATAAAGATGGAGTGGACACAGCCTTACCATGCTCTCCAGAGCAAGCTAGCCCAGGAGCAAGGGAAAGTAAAGTCAGTTTATGAGAAGCTTACATAAAAGGTAGACACAGCTGAGGAAGTACATTGTCATGTATTAATTGGAAGTACATTTCATCAGCAATCGGAGTTTTTTTGTATTTGTTTTTCATTAGAAATTTTATAATGTCAGTATTTAAAGTGAATTCAACTGAATCCAATAGAGCTCTTATTTCCACAGAAATAATACTTCCAAATAATATACTGTATAAAAAAACCCCAAAACCCAGAAATAATTTAATACCTCTAATTCAGAATAGATCCCTAAAACCAAAATGTTTCTTATTCGGTTAATGAAAATCTAATGCCAAATGTCAAGGTAAGTGAGGAAGCCTCTCCTGGAGACATTGACCATTGCTGTCTGGTAAAGCATGGAGTCCGTCCAAAACACAGGGAAATCCTGTATGACTAAACTACATTAGTGTGCAGAAAATCAGACATTTTTGTGAGGTTGCAATAGCAGATAAATTATGTCAGTCTAAAGTACAATTTTCAGCTTCTTTTATAAGTAATTTCATAAATGCAACAAATGTAGAGACTTTGAATTCAGTAAACGCAGATAAAGATGAAGGACTTAGGACTGTTATAGTAAATGCTAAACAAAACCATGTAAATCAGTATTTAGCCAACCTTTTTTTTTCCTTCGAGTTTGTATTCTTAGAGAGAATCTATTGTCAGTTGAACACCTGTGTGGTAGTACATAAAAGTAACTATTGCCAAAGACAGTAATGGATATGGGAAAGCCCAGGCGAAGATCGATGAGAAGAATATGACCTTTCCTTAGAATGGCCAATAAGAAAGAACTGTTTCTATTCTCATTGCAGAAAGAGCCTGTAGACCCTTGGATATGCTCCAGTTGTGGAAGCACTTTTGCAACTTTTGCTCTGCTGGAATCTCACCAGTGCATCCATAAAGACCGAGTCCTTCCTACGAGGTTCAGACCACCAAATAAATTGGGACCTGTAAAAGCAAAAAGCAAACTCAAAGGGAAACTGAGAGGAGCATCTTTAGGCAAAAGCATTACTCAGTGCTTTGGGACCATTTCCTGTTCCTCTGCTGCAAAGTTTAGCTGTGCCAGCTCAGGAAGCACTTGTGATGCTCTCGTGAGGTTTATACCTAAATGGAGAAATGGTCGGTCTTCACTGTTGAAGGGAAAAGAAGTGAAGCAGCCAGACAGTTACCCTTGCCGACTCTGTGGGAAGATATTTGATTCCTTTGACAAGCTCACGGTCCACACTTACACGCACAAAGGGGAGCGCCCCTACAAGTGTTCACAGCACGGATGCACAAAAGCCTTCATTTCCAAATATAAACTGCTCAGGTACAGCTCTGAAGGCATTCCTTTTCTGCTGGATGTGAGGGGTGTTCTAGTGACAGTTAATCCCTGAGTTCCAGGTTTTATTATTCTTGTTTGGGTAGAATTGGAGAAAACTAGTTTCCCTTAATTGTGGTGGCTGTCAAAAAGACTGTGTTGAGCAGTTTTAACCTACTCTATGATTGATGATTAAAACCTTTCCCCCCAAAAAAAATTTTAGGGTTTTACTAATAACCTGGGAACTTGAAAAAAGGCCTTCCTTCAAGGATGCCGGT
Organism: Lepidothrix coronata; assembly: GCF_001604755.1. Lineage (NCBI taxonomy): Eukaryota > Metazoa > Chordata > Aves > Passeriformes > Pipridae > Lepidothrix > Lepidothrix coronata. Next base: position 2,534,015 of record NW_016690303.1, on the reverse strand, counting down.
GTTTTCAAGTCTTGAATATGCGAGAGTAAATGTACTAGAATAAATGTAAACACAAATAACTTTTTTGTGTGTGTGTTCTGTTTTTTTGTCCTAGGCACTCTGCTACTCATTCTCCACAGAAATCTCACCAATGTGGCTACTGTGAAAAGACCTTTCACAGGAAAGACCATCTAAAGAATCACCTTCAGACTCATGACCCTAACAAGATGGCCTTCAAGTGTGAAGAGTGTGGCAAGAAGTACAACACCAAGCTAGGCTATAAGAGACACTTGGCTCTTCACGCTGCCACCAGTGGGGACCTTACCTGTAGGGTATGTGCCCAAGAGTTTGGCGGTACTGAGGTTCTGTTGGAACATCTCAAAAGTCATGCAGGGAAACCAGCTGGCAATATGAAGGAAAAGAAACATAAATGTGACCACTGTGAGCGTCACTTCTATACCCGCAAAGATGTGCGGCGTCACATGGTGGTTCACACAGGCTGTAAAGACTTTCTGTGTCAGTTTTGTGCCCAAAGGTTTGGGCGGAAGGACCACTTGACACGCCATACCAGGAAGACTCATCCACAGGAACTGCTAAAGAGCAGGTTGCAGAACAGTGACTCAGTGGGTCTCCTTGACCAGCTTTTTCCATACAGACTGAAGGAAGATGCCAGCATGCTGTCCCCTCTTCCTGAAAGGGTCTCTGTGCAGAATGGTATTGTGAATAGTTCAGAATCAGAGGAATACAACTGTTCACATCTTCATTCCCAGCCAAGCTTACAAACTGCTCTTCCTCTTGAACCTTCTCCTCACTTGCAAAGGATGGGCTGTGCAGACAGCCTTCCAGCTGTCCATCCCACACCATGTTCAACAGCCGTCCCTACCAACCTGAACCTTCATCAGCCTAATAAATATGACCTTAGTTCTACCTCACTTGCAGCAGGATCCCTCAAGAATCTACCAATAAAAGTGGATGTTAAAGGTTACAATGTGCATCTTCTCGAGGACCTGCCGTTACCAGAACCTCAGTCTCTTCACAAAATCAGTATGGAAGAAGCTTCCTCAGGGCCTGTAGGGGATACTAACAAGTACCCAGTGCACAAAGAGACAGAGGCAGCAACTGAAACTACAAGTCTGCCTTTCATGGATCTCACTCATGTGATGAGTTTCTGGCAGCTCCCACCAGGGGACAACCAGAACACTATTGGGGACTTCACAATGGCATTTGGCCCAGAGGAACCATCACACAGGCTGAATGGCCTTGGCCAACAGCAAGGTCTTCAGCTAGCAACTGGTGGGATGGCCCTAAACCAGCTGCATCATTTTCCTCGCTCCTTTCCATCCACTACAAATTCTGTAACCTTGCCTCATTTTCACCATGCCTTCAAGTAACTATCACCCTGTGTGGGTTTTTTTCCCTTTTTTTTTTTTTTTAAGACTGTGCTTCTTACTTAAATCTGTTAGGATGGGGTGGTTTTGGTTTTGTTTTGTTTTTAAGAAAAACTGCTCCGAATGTTTTCAAAACACATTATGAACATGGTAGTTAAATTCAGGATGTTAATAAATAAGAAGCTCTATTTTTCATACTACTATTAGTTTTTTTAGCATATGACAACAGTAGAACTAACATATTTCCCTCAGCTCCCTCTATATTTTTGTTGTTACCTTTCATGCGAACAACTGAATAAATATCTTCAACAATAGAAAAGTATCATAACAGGCACAATAAAACTATGGCTGCTGCAGTAGCAGAAATAAGGTTAAGGTGAATGGGAAGAAGGGGGAAATCACAGAAAAATCATTTTAATGAGCCATAAATCACAGCAAATTTGTACACATGGCAAATGTAACAAACAGATTATCAATATCACATAGATTTCTGTTAAGCACTTAATTAATGAAGTTTATTAATCTTTAATTTAAATCAGAATCATTCCAAGAGTAAATCTTACCTCCTTGTTTCACTTTTTTCAAATGAAGATCATCACTATTATGATTACGTTTAACTAGATTTTGTTTTCTGACATGCAGTTCAGCTGTGTGCATCTCATGCCTTTTCCCTTGGGCTGGAGGCAACTATCACTTCTGAATGACTGTGTAAGAACTGCTATCTTGTATATGTGCAGTTTTCAGAATGGAAAGTGAATTGTCTCAAAGGTTATAACAAAACTTTAGTTTTCATTTAGAGCCGGATCTGCCAAGGTATCAGGCACTGCTTTCTCTCTCTCTCTAGTAAAGCACTTAAACATTTGCTTAAATTTAAGCATTTTCTCCCACAGGGTCAACAGCTTGATTAATTTGACATTTAATAAAATATAATGCTTCCTACCTAAGAAGCCTTTATTCACCTTTTGTTGATAAAAATGGCCTTTCTTTAGTCTGGAAAATGATTATTAATTGTAACCATCTGAAACGTGGGCTTTCAGAAAGCAAACCCTGGCCCAGGGGTGCCTGCGCCCAAGCAGGACCTCTCTGGGGCCAGGGGCATGTCCACGCACATAAGGGCTGTGGTGGTGAGCTGACACTGGGCCAGGGTCAAAAACAGGGTCAGAACCTGCCTCACAAGTGTCACCTAAAATTAGTGGGTGTGATAACAGTTCAGGCCATTTTAATCATGGGATTTTTCCTCAGTAGCACTGGGACAGCTACAGTTGGACTTCCAGCCTTTGTTTCTTCCAAACCAGAACCATGGGGACTTCCGTTTTGTTTCCTGGGATAAATTGTCCATGAATATTTCCAGTTGACAGTTTGTTGGTGTGACAGTCCTAGCACCTGATGCATGAACGAGCAGAAATTGCAAAAATCACATTTCCTGATAGATGACATTATTAAAAAAAAAAAAAACAAACCAAAACCAACAATCAGACTCTTCACAAAATGTAGTTGAAAAAAAATAATCCTGGCATTAGTGGATGATGCAGTGAGTAATGGATTCTGTTGCTGCTAAAACAGACACAAAATTTCTGAATCTGGGTAAATTCTCAAACCCCAAGAGCTACTCTCTCATTAAATCCAAAAAGAGTTCATAGTACCTAATGATCATTACAAATGTAGCATGAAACATGCATGTTCTCTTCTCCCTCATTAATCAGAGAAATATTTTCAGACAGGTTCAAATAAAAAGTAGTTTTTAAGTTATTTCTGTTTTGGTGTTACTGAGCTACAATGACATTGTACGACTTCAATGATCTAATATTCTTAGAAGTTTATTGGTAGTTGGATTAAGGAAAGGTTGTATTATACAGTTCATGCAAGAATATGTTCTGCAGATGCAATGCTGAGGGGTGTTTTTTGTTATGAAAATTTTTGGCATAAGGCAAACCAAAAGGAATCTTAAGATCATTCTTGTAATGACAACAGCAAGAGGAAGAGCAGGCGCTGCATAGTCACACCCAGTTAAGAGTTATTTAAATTATGAGTTCCAGAACAGAGAAAAAGTTGTAATCAATGTTACATGCATATTCTACAGCTTGGCTCTTATTTTCCTCTGAACTTGGAAAGATGTGTTTATATTCACTTACTGCATTGTTTTCCTTGTTTGTGCAAACTGTATTCACTTGTCTTCATCCAAACTTCTGTATGTACCTGTAAAAAAAAAACAAACCAACAACTAAATCACAACAAAAAAAACTACTCAATTTTGTAGCATTGCCTGATCATATACACATTTTGTCATTTTGATTCGTGCTTTTGTAAGAGATGTAAATAATTACTGAAGTCCTTGTCCTTGAATTAAAATGTGATGTTAAGAAGGAATCATTATGCAAACACTGAGCTAAAGTGGCACCCGCGTTCTTTCTGCTGTCTTTCAGCACTCTGTAGCAGAGTGCCTGAGCTCTGAGCTGTCAGAAGAGGTGCTGCTGCCTGAACTCAGCCTCTTCTGAAATACAGAATGATAAGCAGCTGTCACCAATGCGTATCTAGCTATGGGTTAAAGACCAAGTCTCATTCAAATAAAATGAAAATTACCACTTTTGATGCATTTTAAAATGCTTAACAAAACATACAATGATGGTGTTGGCAAGTAAAACAGAGAAACAAACCTTAAATGTGTAGTACTGCAGCTTTAACCTGTCAGCCCATTCAAGTTTCTTTTTCCAGATTCTTGACATCATAAATGTAGTGAAAGCTGAGCATGTCCCATCACAAAGGAAAGCAAGCTATTTCAAAAAGTTATATTTTAAATAAAATTGTTTTAAAATTCTCACAGCTGAAGAGATCTAATGAAGTCATCTAATACTGTAAGTAGGGCTGGACTTTCTCACCACTTTTGCTAGGGGGACCTCTGTGACCATTTTTGAGAGGCCTCCAGTAGTTGAAACTGAAAAATACTTTGTTTCTAGGCAAACAAATATTTTGGGCTCAGTAGACCAGCCTGGTGTGGGCTTGAATATCACATTGCTTAAAGAGCAGTAGTTTCATTTTGGCAGGGGGCAGTGCCAAGAGAAAGGTGTGGAGACAGCAGCAAGCTCACCTGGGGTTACCTGTGGTGTCTGAGGGGATGGGGCTGCAGCAGGCGGGCAGGCAGGTCTGACTTCAGGCAGTGACAGGGGAGAAGGCAGCAAGAGCTACAGGACATCTCTCTGGTGGCACTGCCTTTGGCTCATGCAGGGCTGTGACAGTGGCAGTGTGAGGAGAGGCAACCTCACGTACACTAGGGGTATAGTGGAGGAAAGCAGCAGCCCAAGCAGTGTCCAATCCTCCCTCCTCTCTGGCACAGCCAATTTCTCCGCTAAATGTGAGAGGAGAATCCAAGAGCAGAGAGCTGGCATGGAGAACGTAAGGTAGACCATGGAATACCAGTTAAGAGATGAAACAGAAAGATCTGGGAGATCTTAGGACATTTTACCTCCCATCCTAATAGAGATAAAAATACTTTTTTATCTAAACTCTGCTTGAAAATCTGTAGAAGCAGAGCAGTATGTGGTGATAAAACAGAATTACTATAATCAAATGATACTAACAAATAACAAAATTTAGTAAACATTTGGTGTCATACAAAAACGTGTACTCATTCTACGAAAGAAAAAAAGGCATGTAAACCTGCTGAAATAATGTCAAGAAGCTAAAATTATACTACATTGAACAAAAGACTGCACCCTCTATGTAAACACAAGTAGTTTTATTGCTAAGTTCCATCCTCTATCAGAAACGATGTTAATTTCTTTTTCCTTCTATTTTATTTGCCAGTTTTTTCTCTTGGGACTTTCCATTTTCTTCATCAATGAGCTGCTGTTAATTCCAGAGAATTTTGCACTGCCAGTCTGAACTATGATGTTACATTCCATAAATTAATGATTGGTTCATTTCTTGCTAATGGAATTTTTAAAATTCTGTTCTTCAGTACACCGTTCCTGCCCTTATATTTTTTGTAAGCTACTAGAAACTAAGCTGTGAAATCAAACACTTTTGTACTCAGACAGAAAATAATTGGGGGACACACACAACAACAAATACAGTAAAACTTGCTCTAACTTTTGAGGATTCATTTATTTTTTTGTTAAAGAAAGCAACTGTGGTAACATTGCACAGGATAGTGGGGAATGTGTTTGGGGTTTTTTTTCCCTCTTCTTTCTGGATTTTAAGAAAGGCTAAGCAGCACTGCTTTAGTATATTGTGGATAATGTCATGCCTGCTGTTTCTAAGAGTCTAGCGTAGGACTTATGTTTGCTTCAGTGTCATCCTTTCTGTATTTATCTAATCATTATTGGCTAAAGCCTAAGTAGAGTTTAATTAAACTCTGTAAAGTCTGATATTTCCTATTGTTGTGTCCAACTACTTTTTATCTTTGTTTACTTTTTAAGTATTTAATAGGTAAGAAAATTCCTTATGGATTTTAATGGAAAGCCTTAATGAAAATTATTAAGCTAAAAAAACCCTACATGTTGCATCATTGAAAATTTATGCAAGGTGATCCAAGGCTGACAGTGGATCAAGTGGCCAAAAAAATAAGGGTATGCCTCCACAATATTTCTGTCTTATTAATCAATTTCTAGAAGCAATTTAAGTGTTTAATGCAAGAATGAGGTTTGAGTTTAATCTGAACTTGAAGTGCTTTGAAAAAGATGCACAGTATACACCACCATTTATCACATATCAATCACTATCATTAATCATTTTATTGTTTACTGCAAGATTCTATTAAATATTTACATGAAATTCCAGAATGTTGGCTTGTCTTGTTCAATATATCAAAGCATTAGGGGAAAGGAAAAATAACATGGTACTGGATCTTTCTACATTTTGTTAAACCATTTAATGAACCCATGGTAATAGCAATCCCCTGCAGGCAATCATTTAATTAAATCTTGGCAACTAATACAAATACTCTCACAATCAATGAATTTCAGTTTGCTTATTTTATTGAATGTGGTAGCTGTAGAACTTCAGGCAGAAGTGGTACTGGAAAATTGTGTTGCTTGAGATCTTCCATAATGTGTTAGAAGAAAGCCTTAACACATCCTCGCCAACCAGCCACTCTATCTTCTGTTGTCCATTTGCGGTCTAAAAGCAGCAACAAGCCAAATACTTGCTATTTCCTATTATAGAAACAGTTTTTATATTTTACTCCATTTTATTTAAGAAAATTAAACCTCTATCCCTGGGAAGGTGATGGAGCAGCTCATCCTGAAAACCATTTCCAGGCAGATTAAGGATTTATTTACACCATTCAAAGCTAGTTTCTCACATCTGCTTTCTCAGCTAAAAAGTGCTCTTGAGTAGCACTGAAACTGATCCTTTGCCTGCACAAAGTGCTCTGTAAAGCACCTGGCAAAGCTCAAATTCTATAGAAAATGCAGCAGCTGCCAACAGTCCAGCACCTGCAAGCTCACCCAAGCCAGGCCTTTCCACAGTTCCACTGTGCTCTATTTTGGATGCTAGTGTGGATGCCTGTCCTGGGGACTGCTGGAGGCAATGGTTGTCCCAAGCCTCTGTAAACTGGCTGCAACTACAACCCCAGTGATACCTGGACTCGCCAGTATCCCTAGGGAAAAGAGGTGTCTCCTCCCCAAGCATGCTAAGCCCCAGGTTTCAGAGTTCAGTGGATAAACTTTTAAGAATGGTGATGGCATCAATAAGTCCCTGTTGCTGGTCTGACAGACCCTGCATGGTAACCTTAAGAGTTATTATACTGTTAACATAGTCACAGGTACATAGTCACAGGTAATCTGGGGAGTGGAGAACACCAGATGAGACTACTGGGTACTGACAGCAGTTTTTCCTGCAGCTGGTAAAGTCATCGAGGTAGGTGGAGCTCATAATAGCACCATGCCCATTGCACTCTTCCCCACAACTGAAGGTATCAGGCACTGACCAGCAGCAATCAAGGACAGCAAAACTGCACATAGAAGACCCCTGCAGTGACTTGGAATGTGAGACTCTGTTTTGTGCACATTTCTCTTCATCCTATGCTCCAAGCACTCTCACAAGCTCATCTCCCAGGCTCAAAATACCTTGCCAGCTATAAGGAATAATTCTTGGCTACATTTCCTGCTGGGATCTCATATTCTGCAGTTGTATACATGTCACAGGGGTGCAAGATGCTGATCACCTGAGCCATCCCTTGGAGCAATAGCACCATGACCACCTCAAACAGGAGCTGGAGGCCTTCTTGCTGCTCTGACATGGCTTTGCATGGCCCAAAACAGGAACCCCACTGACTGCATGGTCTGAGGAGCAGAAGCCCAAACACCATGTTCTGGGAAATTGTGAGAGCACAACATCTGTCGGAGAGGTTTGCATTATCGAGCAGCAAATCCTCTCAAGATGCCTGTTACAGAGCACAGCCACTGCCTACCTGAGATAGGGCTGTTCCAAAAGAAAGAACATTTAATTCCAAAATTAATTTCTCATCAGCCTACACTGGGGGCCTGAGGAGCTCCACAAAAGTTTCAGTACAACTAATTGCTTCAAATAATACAAAGAAGCTCATACTGCCAACACTGTAACAGGATATATTGAAAAACACCTGAAAGACAATGCTGTCATTGGTCACAGCCAGCATGGCTTCATGAGAGGAAAGTCCTGCTTATCAAACCTGAATTTCCTTTTATGACAAGCTAATGCACCTACTTGATCAAGGGAAGCCTGTTGATGTCATCTTTTTGGATTTCAGTAAAGCTTTCAATACTGTCTCTCACAGGATCCTTCTGGTCTAAATGTTCAGCACACAGCGGGATAAACACATCATGTGGTGGGTGAGCAATTGGCTCACGGGTTGAGCACAGAGGGTAATATGAATGGGGTGACACCAGACTGGTGACCTGTCACTAGTGGGGTTCCACAGGGCTCTGTCTTGGGCCCTGTGCTCTTCAACATCTTCATAAATGACTTGGATGCAGGACTGGAAGGGATACTGAGCAAGTTTGCAGATGACACAAAACTGGGAGGAGCTGTTGACTCTCTCAGAGGCAGGGAGGCCCTGCAGAGAGACCTCAACAAATCAGAGGACTGGGCAATCCCCAACCGTATGAAGTTTAACAGGGGAAAGTGCTGGATTCTGCACCTGGGACAGGGCAACCCTGGATGTACGTACAGACTGGAGAATGAGATGCTGGAAAGCAGTGCCATGGAAAGGGACATGGGGGTCCTGGTCGATGGCGAGTTGAATATGAGTCAGCAGTGCCCTGGCAGCCAGGAGGGCCAAACATGTCCTGGGGGGCATCAGGCAAAGTATTACCAGCCGGGTGAGGGAGGGGATTGTCCCGCTCTGCTCTGCACTGGTGTGGCCTCACCTTGAATATTGTGTGCAGTTTTGGGCACCACAATATGAGAAAGATATTCAGCTCTTAGAGAGCGTCCAAAGAAGGGCAACAAAGATGGTGAAGGGCCTCGAGGGGAAGCTGTATGAGGAGCAGCTGAGGTCATTTGGCCTGTTCAGCTGGAGAAGAGGAGACTGAGGGGAGACCTTGTTGCAGTCTACAACTTCCTTGTGAGGGGAAGAGGAGGGGCAGGCACTGATCTCTTCTCTGTGGGGACCAGTGACAGGACCCAAGGGAATGGCCTGAAGTTGTGTCAGGGGAGGTTTAGGTTGGATATTAGAAAAATGTTCTTCACCCAGAGGGTGGTTGGGTGCTGGAACAGGCTCCCCAGGGAAGTGGTCACAGGACCAAGCCTGACAGCATTCAGGAAGTGTTTGGACAATGCTCTCAGGCACGTGGTGTGACTTCTGGGGATGGTCCTGTGCAAGGCCAGGAGTTGGACTTTGATGATCCTTGTGGGTCCCTTCCATCTCAGCATATTGTGTGCTTCTGTGATTCTGTGATATGGTGTATCACAAAAGCAATCAGGGTCCTTTTATGTGATAATGTTGAAATACAAAAAAAAAATTCTTACCCAAACTTTCCTGAAGAATTTTTCCCAGTAGATACACCCCAAGATTTTCCAGTTTTCTTCAGTATTTCTAAAGAGGTCTCTGCAGATCATTATTTAAAAAAATTATTGGCCATAAAACATGATAAACTATATAAATTCAACACAAACTCCAGAAATGTAGGGATCAAAGATACTGATACAAAGAGCAGTTTGTATTATCAGTCACATGTTATACTACAAAGAAACTTTAAAATACTTTATAAAACACCTTCTAAACATAGACTGAGTATGAGTCATGATTAACCAGTAGCAATGGGGTCTAGAAAACACATTATATAGAGGGAACTGTTTTAGGGAAGTGGTGGTGTTACTTTTAAGGCTAAATCAACAAGGGCAAAGTCATATGGAACAAACAACATACTTCATACTTCAGCTAAATGGACCTAAGAAAAGGTAAAAATGATAGAATAAATCTTAAAATTGAAGATTAAAGGTTATGGAGTCCTTTATGGGACAGAATAAATCTCAAACAGAGATTGTATATTTTAGGTCTATAGAAATACTTCTGTTTGAGGACCTCTAAATGAAAACAATAAGCACCTCCTGAGCACCCAAATGAAAACCTCTGGGCATACACTCCACACAATGGAGCAGGAAAATGACCAGGAATAATGACCATTCAATATCAACAACATCCACTTGGAAATTTTTGACCCTGTATGGAAATGAGTTTAGGTTTTCATGTCAAGACTTTAAAAAAAAAACCCACAAAAAGTCAAAATTTATAATTCAACATTATTCTATCAGAAAACTGGATTCCAAAGCCTATGATCTGCTTTAAAAATGCCTCGCTCACCTCAAATACATCAGAGTTCATTACAAGAAAGACATAAATATGACTAAATGAACTCTACCTAGGCTAGGTTTGTCTGTGTTGACACCTTTTTGTACTCTCTCCAGAAGCGATAACACAGCAGGTGTTAATGTTGGAGTTTTTCTCTGAGTCAATGGCTGCTTGTCCTAGTAAAAGAAGATGCACAATCACCACTCAACTCTAGCAAGGAACTTACGGAGCCCAGTGAAAACTCTCCAAATCGCTGTTGAAGCAGTGCTAGAAGGAACAGGAAAAAGGTCCACCCTCTCTCACTTGGAAGTCATTTTTCGTGCCCAAAATAGGTGAAAGAGTAATAATATTTTCAAATATCTTTAACAAAACAAACAAACAAACAAAACCCCAGTACTCTCCTAAAGGAACAGTTTACATTATTCTTTTTTCTATAACAAAATGAAATCTCACTTCAAGAGACTGATGATTACCTTCACTTTTCTGATCCCTCAAAGGGGCTCAGCCCTTTGGCCTTGTGTCTAAAGACAAGGGAACAGCAGACCTTCCAACAGCAGGGAGCCCTAATGGACAGGAAGAGCTTTCTCTGTGTATTGCAAAAGTTGCCAGTTTTCTGCTTCCCTACAGCAGAACTACCTGGAATTACCCTGGAATCCAATTGCAGAAGAGCCTGAGGAAATTATCTCCCAACTTTTTCATACTGTCATACTCTGTCAGTTTTTCATCAGACAAAGGGCTCCAGTTATGGGCAACTCCCAGTTGATATTCAGCATGTACCTTGTTTAAGAGTTTTATATTAATATAGGTCTTTACTCACCATGAACTAAAGTTTGGCAAATCTGCCTCCAGGACCACGCAAATGTGACTGTGTACTTACCGAAGCCTGTCCAGTGGTCTTTGCAGCATGGTAGACAGCTTGTTCTTCAGAAAACTCCATGTGCCTCTGTGCTGCAGCTTCACGAAACCGCTGTGAGCAGTGTGGACACTGAATATAGTCTGACCATAAGAAAGGAACAGCTTGTGTCACAGTTTATACAGTACAGGAGAAAAATTGCCCTGCTTTCCTGGAGCACTCAAGATGCAGTTCAAAACCTGGCTCCACCAGCAGGTAACCATGATGAGTTCCCATCAGCTCCCAAAGTACATACCTTGGAGAACTATAAAAACTTTCTCTAGAAAAACACTTGGGATCCTAAAATATGTGTTTATGGTATTAACCCAGCAAACAGTAATTGCTTTCAAAAATAAATCCCTGGAGATTAATAAAAGCAGATTTTATTATATTTGTCCTATTCCTGGCCACCCCCAACCTCGTAATTAACAAGTCTACAGGAACAGCATTATTCAAAAATTCCTAGCATAGACAAACCCAAAGATTTTAAGACTACTTTTGAAGACTGGTCATTAAGGTTGCTATTTTGTTGAGGTGGCAGCAACATCGACTGAGGTAAGTTTGTGGTTGAGGGTTAGATAGACCTGTACAGAGAGTTCCTGAGCCCAGGGACTCCTGAGCAGCAGGCCAGAGCCCTGTTCTGCAGGACATGGAAGCCCTCGGAAGCTCATCAGGCAAGGAGAGGGCATTGCCAGGAGGTTTAAATGGCTCCAGGGAGTGTGGTGCAGCAGTTGGTGCAGGCAGAGCTTGTAGGAGGGCACAGCCACCCTCCCAGCTCCTGAGGTAAGCCCACCTCACCTGGTGGTTCTTCAACTGCCCAACTAGAATAGACCCAGAAATGGTGTACACATGGTCAGAAGCCATTGCTAGTAGGAGCGTGGCAACCCAGACAGAGCTCCACAAGAAGCACGCAGCTTTACAGGTCTCTGGCAGCATGGAGTGTCTAAGCCTGGTGTTAAGTGCCGGAGGACAGCGGAAAAGACACCTGCATACAGTCTGAATTCATGGATGATCTGCTCTGCCTGGTGGCAGAGCTTAAAGAGGAGGTGGAGGTGCTGAGGAGTATCAAAGAGTGTGAAAGAAAAATAAACTAGCGGAGTTGCATCCTTCCATCCCTGAGAGAAATGCAGCAAATGGAAGCTCAGCAAGTCAGAGGAGCCCTGCCCTCTTGCCATCAGACAGAAGACATAAAATGGGGGAGTGGAAACAAGTCCCTGCCTGGGAAGGTAGAAAAATCCTTTCCCGGCCTCCCTCACCTTTCCAGGAGCCCTTACAGAATAGGTATGAGGCCCTGGAATTTGAGGGTCAGGCAGATGACAGTGAAGAAGAACGTCTTTCTGGGGAGATCTCCTAAATCAGTGCAGTCAGCCAGACAGACTACAGCTACAGGTATTAAGAAAAAAAGAAGGGTAGTTGTAGGCGGTGACTCACTTTTGAGGAGAACTGTTGGTCCTGTGTGCTGATCAGACCCATCCCACAGAGAAGTCTGCTGCTTCCCTGGGGTCCAGGTAAGGGATATTACAAGGAGACTCCCTGGAATAATTCGTCCCTCTGATTATTACCCGCTACTGGTTGTCCAGGCTGGCAGCAATAAGGTGGATAAGAAGGGTACTAGGGTAATCAAAAAGGACTTCAAGGCACTGGGCTGCCTGGTTGAAGGGACAGGAACACATGTGGCATTCTCCTCAGTTTCTTAGGTAGAAGGGATGAACGCTGAAAGGAACAGAAAAACCCACACGATCAACAAGTAGCTTAAAGACTGGTGCCATCAGTGGAATTTTGTTTTTTCTTATCATGGGGCTATTTGTACGGCACCAGGCCTGCTGGAGACAGATGGGTTTCACCTGTCTAAAAGGGAGAAAAGGAATCAATGCAGTATGGGTAACAAACAGGAGAAACTGGTAGCCATTGTGTAGCAGGAAAGATACGACATAGTTGCCATCACAGAAGTGTGGTGGGATAACTCACGTGACTGGAATGCTGCAATGGATGGTTATAAGATCTTCACAAGGGACAGGAGAAGGAGAGACTGTGGGGTGGCTCTGTACATTAGGAAGTGTTTTGACTGCATAGAGCTTAAGGAAAGGACAATGAGGTTGAGTTCCTATGGGTGAGAATCAGGGGGAAGGCTAGCAAGGCACATATCCTGGTGGAAGTCTGTTATAAACCACCCAACCAGTATGAAGAGGTGGATGAACTGCTCTATAAGCAGCTGGCTGATATTTCACAATCACCAGCTTGTGGGAGACTTTAACCTGGTGGAAACTCAGCACAGCAGAGAGGAGGCAGTCTACGAGGTTCCTGGAGTATGTGGAAGACAACCTCCAGTCACAGCTGGGGGTGAGGCCCTGCTAGACCTGATGTTTACAAACAGCAAAGGGCTGGTGTGACATGTGGTGGTCAGAGGCGATCTTGGGCACAGCAACCACGATATCATAATTTTCAATAACTGGTGAAGTAAGGAGGGGCATCAACAAAACCTCTGCCCAGGATTTCTGGAGGGCAGCCATTAGCCTATTCAGGACACCAGTTTAGAGAGTCTCTGGAGAAGCAACCATTAAAAACAAAGGGGTCCAGGAAGGCTGGACATGCTCTAAGAAAGAAATCTTGAAGGCACAGGAGCAGGCTGTCCCTATGTGCCAAAAGACAAGTTGGCAGGGAAGATCAGCCTGGCTGAGCACAGAGTTTTTGCAGGAACATAGGGAAAAAAAGAGGGTGTATTACCTTTGGAAAAAGGGGCAGGCAACTCAGAAAGTGTTTAAGGATGTCGTTAGGTCATGTAGAGAGAAGATTAGAAAGGCAAAAGCTCAGTTAGAACTTAACCTGGCCACTTGTGTTTTTACAAATACATTAATAACAAAGGGAGGGCTAAGGAAAACTTTCATTCTTTATTGGAGCCGGGTGGAATATAGCCATCAAAGATGAGGAACAGGCGGAGGTACTTAAGACCTTCTTTGCCTCAGTCTTCAGCAGTAAGACCGGTTATTCCCTGGCCCCCTGCTGGTAAGCAGGGACGGGAAGCAGAACGGATACCTCATAATCCAGGAGGAAGTAGTTTGTGACCTGCTGAGCCACTTAGATGCTCATGAGTCTGTAGGACCAGATGAGATTCATCCTAGGGTGAGGGAGCTGGAAGAAGCACTCTCCATCATTTATCACCAATCCTGGCTAAACAGGGAGGTCCCAGAAAACTGGAGGTTGGCTAATGTGATGCCCATCCCCAAGAGTGGCCGGAAGGAGGATGTGGGGAAGTGCAGACCTTTCAGCCTGACCTTAGTGCTGGAGAAGGTTATGGAGGAGATCATCTTCAGTGCCATCACACAGCACGTACAGGACAACCAAGGGATCAGACCCAGCTCGCACAGGTGTAGAAAAGTCAGGTCCTGCCTGACCAACCTGATCTACTTTTATGGCCGGGTGACCCGCCTGGTGGATGAGGAAATGGTTGAAGATGTAGTCTACCTAGACTTCAGCAAAGCCTTTGACACCATTTCGCACAGCATACTCCTGGAAAAGCTGACAGCCCAAGTTTGAACAGGAGCACTCTCTGCCAGGTTAAGAACTGGATGGATGGCTGGGCCCAGAGAGTGCTAGGGAATGGTGCCACGCGTGAATGACCCACTGGCATTCAGTCACAAGTGGTGTCCCCAAGGGATCAGTGTTGGGCTCAGTCCTGTATAATATCTTTATGGATGATCTGTATGAGGGGATAGAATTTACCCATAGTAAATTTGTGGATGGCACCAAGCTGGGTCAGAGTGTTGATCTGCTGGAGGGTAGGAAGGCTGTACACAGGGATCTGGACAGGCTGGATCAATGGGATGAGACCAATGGTATGAATTTCAACAAGGCCGAGTGCTAGGTCCTGCACTTAGGCCACAACAACCCCATGCAGCACTACAGGCTGGAGGAAGTGTGGTTGGAAAGTGGCCACGTGGAAAAGGACCTGGGGGTGCTGGTCAACAGCCAGCCAAGAGGGTCAATGACATCCTGGCCTGTATCAGCAATATTGTGGCCAGCAGGACCAGGGAAGTGATTCTTCCCTTGTACTCAACACTGGTGATGCCACACCTCAAATCCTGTGTTCAGTTTTGGGCCTCTCACTTCAGGAAGGACATTGAGGTGTTGGAGTGTGTCCAGAGAAGGGTAACAGAGCTGGTGAACGGAATGGAGCACAAGCCCTGTGAGGAGCAGCTGAGGGTGAGGGGGTTGTTTAGCCTGAAAAAAAGGGCTCAGGGAAGACCTTATTGCTCTCTACAACTACATGAAAGGAGATTGTAGCCAGGTAGGGGTCGGCCTCTTCTCCCGGGCAGCGAGGGACAGGACAAAAGGATATTATTTAAGCTGCACCAGGGGAGGTTTAGGTTGGACATTAGGAAGAATTTCTTCACAGGAAGGGTGATTAGATGCTGGAATGGACTGTCCAGAGAGGTGGTGGGTCACCTGGAGGCATTTAACTGGATGTGGCACTTAATGCCATGGTCTAATTGACATGGTGGTGTTGGGTCATAGATTGGACTCTATGATCTCAGAGGTCTTTTAAAACCAAATTCATTCTGTGATTTAGCAAACCACTGCTGAAGAAGTTTTGCCCCACCAGCCAAGGCACATCTAAGAGCCAGGTTTCTGAGTGTGAAGCAGCATTGTGAAGAACACACAGTCATGCTTTCTAAAGTCTTTTCTGACAGTTTTACAGTCCTGATTCTACTAAAAACTATTCAGGGACACATGGCTGGTGCAGTATGACTCATTTCAATGAACAGTGTTCAGGGTCAGCACAGTCACAATTCAGCCATCACACTGTCCTTGTCATTCCCAGACCCTTTCTCTCTGTCCTGTGCTTTTTACAAAAGAAGTCCAAGTGTCCTTATCCTAATACTAAGGATATAGCAGCTTTAGAAACCCTTTCTCTCTGTAATAATACAGAAAAAATGGTGCAAGCAGCCATCAAAAGCCAGCTCCAGATCAGCATCATGGGCATAATGGTTGTGAACAGAGATGCCTGGCTTCAGGGGGCTGGTAGGGGCACCTGGAACTTCAGGGGAAAATGGGGAGGTTTTGGGCTCTGTTTGGAGAAGGATGAGAGGAAAAGGGAATATCTCTCTCCTTCCCAAAATCCATGTACTTTCTCTCCAGTCCTGTAATATGGGAATATATAGTCCTGTACTATAGGATATACACCCTCACTAGGCCACTCAGCAACTTGTCCTCCCTAAAAAGCAGTTATTTACTTCATTTCTCCACAACTACTGCTGCTCTTGCAGAACTTGGATTCCTCCAATAAGGAGAAGGAAAGGGAGGGTCTGCTCTTAGAGTTGGTAAAGTTAGACAAGAAATAACAGAGTCATTAAAGAATTCAGCAGTGGAAATTCAGAGAGAAGTTTGACCCCAATCAAGGAAGGAAGAGGAGTCCTGCTGCTTATACTGCATCACCATCATCTAGGAGAGGAGAGAGGCTGGAATCATGGCAGATGCTTTTGCTATCAGTAATGAATTCCTACTCTGGAAGTGAGCCCAGAGAGCCCCCCGTCCCCCTCCTGTTCTCTGCCTTCCTAATGCAGGCAGGACTCCACTGAGACCCTTTCCAAGATTGCTCCCACATTTTATAAATCACATTATCATGATATATTGGCTGTATGTACATCATTTTGGATCTGTAACTTGTAATACAGTGAGCTCTGTGCAGAGACCAAACCTGGTATTTGTAGTAAACCAGACCTGTCTTTTGCTAAATGACTTCCCCTAACTGCACAGCTGGGAGGGGAAGGAGACAGTGGAAAAGCCACCACGTGGGAGTGGGGAAGCCTGTGTGCAGTACAGTTGTTTTGAATGGCGAGAGGATCTATTTCACCCTCTGTTATATTGTAGTACAGCTATCCGGACTCTCCTCCCAAAGCGTTAATATCAAGTTCCAAGCTTGCTGCCTTTAAACTTAAGAGGTACAGTTAGTTTTCTCTTCCTCCTCACTGCCTCTGCTTTGCACTCCTACACAATTATGGAGGGAATTAATGTTCACACTGTGTTGTGCCAGGGGTGCAAAACTGAAGCCCATCTGCGGTTAATAAGAGGTAACTGCTTTACCAAAGATCAGTCCAAGAACAGCAACAATATAAAGTAGACCACAAACCTGGATTCATTCTTGGCGGGGGAGGAGGTGGAAGAGGGTGGCCCTCCTTCAGAGCTTTTGTGACCTGCTTGGCTGATTGAAAAGTATTAACAAAATCCTCTGCTTCCAGTTAGATTTCTTCCCTAGCTGTTTCTGTAATAGAAATAAGAGAAGACACAAACCATACTTCTCTCGAGCAAGGGTTCTTCCTTTCTGAGGGAAAGAAAAAGCATTACAAAAAAAAGAAATTTGCTTTTTTTGAAAGGCATAGGAAAGCTGATTTAGACCTTCACTGTCTATTGACAGCACCAGAAGATGGATAAAAGAACAATGCGCTTCAACAGAACACCCTGGTCATGGCAGACCAAAGAGCACTTAAGAGGGAATAGAAAAGACATTATGATCAACACCTTCCCCTCTCCACTTGTCACATTCTTCTTGCTTTAAACCTTTGCACACTTCTGTTTCTTTCCACAACTGATTTTAAAGGACATTTTACAACAGCAGTCTGCATGGATATCAAATCAGCAATGATTTGGCATGTCTGGGTAAAATAATACATATGCATATCCATGTATTCCTTTCCTCCCCAACAAATATACTTCTTCCAGTAAAAGCTAAAGCATCTTTTCCTCCATCTCTGTAAATTAGTTCAACTTAAATACATTTTTAAACCCTTCAGTTCAATAGCAGTGAATCTCTGTAACTTAAGGGGCTACTGATAGCTCTCAGGTTCAACATGGGGCATTCATGGATCAACCATCTTGGATCATGCTCTTTCAGATTTAGGTGAAAATGAAGCTGTTAGACTCTCACATTGTCTTTAAAAGGCATATTTTAATGTTTTTTAGAAGAGCAGAGACACTTACATACCCAGGGTAGTCATGACACCTACTGATTTGGCTTCTCAACAGAGAAATATTCCCAAACACTAGCAGCACAGGGAGGGGGAGGAAAGAATTTGGCACCCGGTCAAGCACATATGTGAGACTCATCCGTAACATCCAGGCTTTGTCCTTGGAGGAAACAATAGTGTTACTGAATGAAAGACTTCATATGGAGATAACACACACACACTTCAATTTTAACTATAGCTTTTGTGGGGCCTGCTTCTTCTCAGTGATGATTTCTGTTCCCTGCAGTCTCTGTTTCAAAATACTGAAGGGCTTGCACTTTCCACTGAAGGCTTTCTTGCACATTGGATCATGTCTCAGCTGGGATCCAAAGAAAAACATTTTTTAATGGGTTGGAGTCATGCTTTGTTAATGATGCTTCCTTATTCAGGCTTTGAAATTACTTATATTCAGGAGCAGGGAGCTGCAGCAGTATTTATTTTGGGTTCAGTTTAACTCCTGAAGGAGTTAATCAAAACTTAAAAAGCTGTCTAAGTACAGCTGCAGTTCAACACAAATAAGAAATAGAAGCCATTTCCAGTTGGTTCTGCTCAGGGACATGCTGGAGGCCAGTGCAAATAATGACTTGCAGAAAAGAACAAACTGGGTCCGTGAACAGGAGCTCTCCTGTTGGACTCCTCCACCACACCTGGTTTTCTTTCTCTTTTCTTGGTTAAGAGAGAGAACAGTCTGACCCTATTCAAGTGGCCAAGATTTACATTATTAGTTTTCTGAGTTTAGATAAGTGCTTCAGAGTGGGGGCTCCTCTGACAAACAGCAGTGCTTGTTAGAGCACTGAACCACCACTGAAATAGCCACAGCCCCAGGCTGAATGGGAGCACCCATAACCTGACAGCACAGAAGGAAAACTAGGGATAGCACCTGCAGCTGGAAGCTGGGAAATTTCAGGTAGATAGATATCTAGTGTCAAATTTTAGCATCAACTTCACTTTTCTTTTTTTTTTTTACTTATTAAGTAGCTGCCTGAGCAAGGCGTTTTGGTTGCAGCTCAGCTGGACCAAAAAGCAACTCATTCTACTTCAACACATTTTGAAATTCTCATTTCCCTTTGAACCTTTTACTCATGTGCTTCAGGTCCTTATCCTCTGTTTCTAGTCATTTTTCACAGCAAACTCAAGAGGAATATTGCTCTGCAGGACCAAAAGAGCAGCAAATACCTATGCCTTGCCCACTGAGGAGCATAGCAGTCCTGCATCACTGGGGCACAGAGAGCCACCAAAAGACTTGTGTTTCACACTAGTCACAGTGACAGGAAACTTCTCACCTCTCCCAAAACACAGATGTATCTCTTTTCAAACTGTTTTGCTAAATTAAACCATTCTGTTCTTCCTGTACCTGATCTGAGATACCAAACATGAAACGACCAATGCATAGTTGCACCTTTGTCTTGGCGCTCCACAATCACTCAGATTCAAATGTATTGTTCTTGGATTTTTTTTTCTTAAATCAGTTTTCAGTACTATTGCAGAGCTGATCTGATCTACCACAGAGACACAGGATCAGAAACAAACGGAGGAGGAGAGGGGTGCATGCAGAGCCCCACCCCTTGCAGAAAAAATGTGCAGTTGGGTGGTGCCAGGCAAACTGTGCAGCCACCCATTCAGTTTGTAATCCAGGGATCAGGGAGGTCAAGGGGAATCTTTTCATTCACTTCAGCAGGCTTTGGAACAGAGCCTGGTGCCCACATTATGCTGTCAAAGGGACTACTTATCAGATGGTTTATTAGTCTATTTTTCCCAAGAAGCCTCAAATAACAAATTCACCCTAAAAACCTGGAACAAATAGGAAGCTTCAGGTTAGTAATTTACGCCTCACCAAGAGAAAATACTTTATTTTAAATTCAATATACAGGACATTTTTGGACATGGTTTTGGACAAGAAGGTAAATTAAGATAGCACAAGGCTGAAGATGAAGTCACAATATTTCTGTGCACATTGATTAATTCTCTAATCAAGTTCACTAATGAAAGCATTAGTGAATTAGATAATTTGCTGTTTTAAATGTGTTCAACCCTCTTCTCTACTAGCAGTCACCTCCTCCTTCCCCAGTACTCACTACCCCTTTCAGCTAAATGCATTGACATTCCCATTAAAATAAAAGATTTTTGTTTTACCAGAACATCTTGTACAGAATGTTTTCCACAGGTTGTAGGAGCCAGATCTTACACAGGCAGCTGTGTAAAATGCAAACCATGCAAGAGTCTGTTACACAGTACAGGACAGCTTGACTATAGCAGAGTCGGCACTTGGACTGAGCCCTGGCTGACACAGTACTTCATTGTCAGAAAGGGACATCTCCATAGAATCACAGAATATCCTGAATTGGAAAGGACTCACAAGGATTATCAAATCCAACCCTCCAGTTCCATGCCAGGGTTCCCTTTTGCAGAACTCCTTAGTTATCCCATTCCTACTAAGCACAAGCTCTCCTTTACTACGATGGGCAGCATTCTGTTTTCCACATGACTGCTTAGGTATGTGCTTTCACAATGACATCACGGTTGGCTGAGGAGATGATGGAACAGTACCCAAGTTCATTGCTCCCTAAATTCAGGGAAGGGGGTTGGGAAGCAAGAACAGGCGATCTGCACCCAGATTTATTCTATTTTGTTTGGAAGTCAGCAGGAGCTAATGACACCCTGTAATGGCTCAGGCTGAACTGTTGCTATTTCAGAAGGTAGAAAGTGCCATGCAATGTGTGACATTATCTTCATTATTAAGGCGGAACGTTTCCATGATATGCTAAACACCATTCCAAGATGATCTTACTTTGTAGATGTCAATTTTTGGGGGATGTTTAAAATCAGTAATTTTTTTGAAAAAATAGGTGTTAAAGTTACATGGAAAGTAGTTCTAGGCCCCTCTGACACCAAAGGCAGTCACATACTCTCATTTCAGAGCAGGGACGTGACTTTTATTAAACAGAAACAGCCCTTAGGAAAACCTGAATAACACAGTCCTTTTCATTAGATTGGTAACCCTACAGAGGTACTTCTCTGAATTAACTTCTGTAAGGACTTCTCATTTAACTGTTCCTTACCTGCTCTTGCTAAAACAAAAGAAATCCTTGTCTTGCTAAAGCAGATGAGTGACTGCTTTTCTTACCTTTTCCTTAGGACTTTAACATACTCCAAGGTACAGAGTTAACGTTAGTACAGTGTTTCATTGATTACAAGTGCAGAGGAACAAAGTAATTCTATAACTTTCAAACAAAGGCAATAGAAAAAGTCAAAAATGTCTTTCCCCTTTTGTTCCCAATCAACAGGTGTGTCTGTCTTCTTTTGGCTCCCCCACCTCTTTATTCTTTCTCACCCCCTCAAGGTTTTGACTGATAGAGGAGCTTTTTTTTTTTTTAGAAAAAAAGGACTTTGGGTACAAGCACAGTATCATTGAATCAGCAATGAGAAACCTAGCAAAGAACACATGCACCGTCCTTTTTGGTAAATCAGAAAATCACATTCCACCCAAACAACTGAACAGCATCTGTTACTCGTTCCATTTAACTTCTTTCCTGGTATCTGACTCATCTCAACAGAATTGCTTCTCAGATTTCCTTTTCTGTGTTGTTGTCAGGAGTCACGAGTACTAGGTGGTCAGTATTCGTTACTCAAAAGCTCACCATCCAAGTTACCACACAATCAGCTATTACATTAGCAATTACGACATAGGCAGACCCTGCTTAAGCTTGTGAAACACATGAAAACTAATACAGGTAAGGGAAACTAGCTAAAGGAAAACTCTGAAACTTTTTCCTAATCTTACAGATGATTTCTACTGATTCAGTTAACACAGACAATTCTAGAAAACAAAGGTTTCATCTAGATGTGCATACTGCATTGACACTTCAGTTTTCTGAGCAGTGATTAAGAGACTTGTAGACTCAAATACCTCTTTATTCCCTTCTCCAAAATCATCTTACTTTACCAATTTATTATAAAAGTCTCCCTCCAGTAAAACCAAGTACTTTGAATTGTTTCTGTACATTAAACAGCCTCATCAGTCCCTCTGCAAGCTTGTCTCCATTTAGTATTCACAAAACTATTTAAGGAATATTTCAGATGCTTTGAATTCAACAGTAGTCAGGCCACTCCACTAATGCACTGGTTCCTTACAGTAAAATGGTTAACTTTTCACCTAAAGGCAGAAGACTGCTCAGTCTGTAGCCTACGGACCTAAACCTGAGGGTTTCTTATTAATACATAAGGATTTATGACTGACTACTAATACTATTCATTTCATTCACACATAATGGACTGGTCACTATCAAGATAACTCATGTGCACAGTACAAACATTTAAGATCATACCAAGCCTCAACTCTGGCCGTCTGCTCATCTTCAAAAATTTGTGGTGGGTCTTGAGCTTGTATTTCAATGAAACCAAACTGAATGCAAGACCTGAGGAATAGTATTTCAGGAAAATCAAGACCATGACTATCTACAACATTTTCTAATTATCTACAACATTTTTCTAATTATCTCCTGTTTTGTTTGCCACACTACTCAGAGTGAATACTTTCAGCAAAGCCAATTCCAATAGCAACTCTAAGGGGTCACTGAATACTCTAACTGTAACACTTGTTGAAACAGATTTTATTTGCCATGAAACATAAAAGTCAGGTTAGGTAACAGGGATGTCTAGCTACACAAGGGCTTTTCAGACACCTCTGCTTAGGAAAGGTTATTCTACAGCTTTTGTAATAGTACCAAAACAACAAATAACCTATTCAGAAAAGAACCAAGGAGGAGTGGGTGAAAACTCCTTGACTTACAAAACTGTGCTATATCAAGGCACTATATTCAACCATCAGTAGAAGGGAGAGAAGACATAAATGAAAATATTGCTATGTAAAATGAAATAATTTAATAGAAGAATCTAATGAGATCAAATCTGTAGGATTCTGCTCATTTGCTGAATACATTCAACAAATATATATATTTAAAAAACTCTGTTCAGCGTGTAACAAAAATATTTTTAATTATTTTAATACATTCATACTGTAATGAAACTTTGCAACAGTTGCCTTGTCATTCCTGACAGAATAAACATCCCTAACACATTGTTTTATGTAGAATTTAATTTCAGAAAGAATAACAAGTTACTGTGGTCTTGTTACAGTGAGATCTGAACAACTCCCTTTAAGCAGGACTGGCAAAGTTCTCCAGTTGGCAGTTCCCTTCTCAATACAAATCAGAACTTAAGGATGTTTCCACAATAAACTTCTCAGTTTCATCAAGACAGCTTCAGTCCTTGAACGTTTTGTTTCAGATTGAGCAACTCTTTTTCTTGCCTCGTTTTCTCCAATTTGAAGGCAAGTTTGTTGGCTTTCTTCTCCATTCTGCGTTCCTATGCATATGAATAATTAGAAATTTACAAAATAGGAATTAACATGCAAAATCAAACAATTCTAATTAACTGTTCTAGATCATGAAAACAAGAGCAATCTGGACAATATTATCATTTATGGCACTAATTAGCAGAAGTCAAATTAATATGTGTACCAGCAGGATTAACATCTTAAATTACCCTGAAGCTTCTAATATGCTAGCTATTTCTGTTTCTAAGAAAAACAGCTAGTATTTAATTGTGGGCAATTAGATTTTCCATTTTTTTTCCACTCTTCCATAGTTTCTTTCAGATACTTTTCACTTTATGTAATCTGAAACATTATAAATGTTTCCTTTGCTACTCTAGATTGTAAGGAAATCTGAGGTTCCTTCTGAAGTTTTATCTGCAGTAGTGGTCACAATAACAAACCCAAAGTTTTGACACTGGAAACCAGGATGACAAAATTATCTTAACTTTCTTTCTAGTAGATTTTTTTTTTTAAGGAACAATAATTAGTCCTTTGAGACCAGCAAGTTTTCCCCATTACTTCCAGACATGAAAACAAGTGAGCCTTAAATAAAGTTTATAAGACAGATAATACAACATACAGATAATACAACCTCAGGTTTTGCAAGGTCTTACTTAAAATAATAAGTACCTTTCGCTCCTCTTTTATTGCCTGTTTTCTAGCCTTGCGATCCTCTTTGCTCTCATCTTTGGAACGAGGTTGTGTTGATGCTTTTGGCAGGTCACTGCCATTAATCATTTGCATGCGTTCAACCTGCTTAGCGGTAAGACCTTTCTGAGGCAAGATATGTAGAGGAATTCCAGTCTTCTGAGAAATTTTTATTGGCTTGGGCTAAAATAGAGAGTGCATATGTATTAATGGTCCCTACTTTTCTCTACAAGAAGTGCACATTGCACTGCATTAGCAGTATAAAAACGTTAGATTCAGATTTGATGGTAATTAACATGTGAGTTTCCCCATACTATTTTGTTCCTCCAGAAAAATGCACATTAATCCCAAAGTAAGAAACCAAATACATCTGTGAACAGAATCTAGCCTCCCAGAACATGAAAAACAATTTTCCCTTCTATTTAAATATTATTGAAAAAAAAAAAGAACTTCAGTAGGCACTTAGTATTCCTTTATAAGCTTGCAAGAAAAAGGTTTCCTTTCAAACTTTGGAATATCGAGCTGTGCTCTAATGATGGGGAACATCTGGAAGGCCAAAGAACTAGAATAAACTGTTTCAAACTGTAGAAAAAAATCCAAACTAATAGGTAGTTGTGAGACATGCATTATGCAAAGCTATATCATAGATAACAAAAAAGTGAATTCCTTGCTCTGTACGTTTCTGCCTAGCTATTACAGACATTTTGAACTGACTCAATTTTCCTTCTAATATAAAAAAATATATCGAAACCCCTCTTTAGTGAAGAAATAATACCAGAGGCTAACACCCTCCCCAACCCTCTTTTCTGCTCCTTCTTTTAAAGTAGATATCCATTGAGAAAAAAATGCACATTTGTGTCAAGTTTTCCCAGTGTTATTCATTAGAATAAGTTTAATAATTTTACCTTTGATGGCTCCTTAATAAGGGTCGGATGATTATATAAGTTTGAATATGTACCTAGGGCACAAAGGAAAAAGAAAGCAGTGAAGAAGGGCTTGGAAAGAGAAACGAGGTAAGTTTATTATGAGTTGTACTACTACTTAGGCTTTGGAAATTCCTGCTGTTGTGCTCAGAGCATAAACTGTTTTACCTAAAGCACTGCTAGAAAAGTTCTGAGATCACCTATCACTTACTTTGAAGTCCTAGGAACAAACAAGCAAACTCCAAAATACTTACTCAAGATGGATTCACAATCCCACTTCTCTTTTGGTTCCTCAATAACTACAGATATTATTTCTTCCTTTTCTTCCTCACTTTCTTCATTCGCAGGAGAGTCCAAATCTTCACAGGGTTCAAGAGCATCCAATTTCACACAACTTTGAAGAAGTCCAGAGAAGAAAAAAATACAGTTTATCTTTTCTTGAAAATGTGCAATTATGTAAAACCAGACTCCCTTCAGTAAAACTCCAAACCCAAGAAAGCTATTCCTAATGAAACTGGCACAAAAAATTAAGTTTCCTATGTAAGTCGCCTCAAAATAAACCAAAAACATTAGGACAACAGACACAGTCAACAAAAGAAATACTTCTGCATTTCAAAAGTATGTGGCACACAATACTTGTGACTGGAGGGCAGAAAGAGAAGAGTTTGTAAGCAAGGCAGCAGAAGGGATTACCATGTCTTTCAATCAGGAGACACAAGACTAATGTGAGAACATTTAGTTTAAGACAAAGCGAACATACCATGGAAACGCAGTCTTACATTGACACAGAGTTGCTTTATAAGCACTGATTTTTGCAGGGCTACAAATACTGTGTACCCATGCAACAGTTGCCCATGAGTTTATTATCATGTAACTAAGCATAAAGAAGAATCAGCTGCATACCAGAAGGACAGAATATACTTGGCTAAAGAGTCTGTTACAAACAAAAGTAAAGGTATAAGGAGAAAAATAAGTTACACTTAAAAGGGAAAGGAAGAATGCCTCTAGATACTACTTACACTAAGTTCAATACAATTATAAAAAAAAAAGCATAAACTCACTAAAACAAAGAAAATTCCTCCACTTAATTTTATCACAAAAATGGATAATACTCATATGCAGCTGCTTTTGTTGTGGGATGTAATCTTTGAGTACCTGAACTTGGAACAACATACCCAAAATGTCAATATAAACACAGGATTACTTAACGACTTATGTGAAGCAGTACTTCTGGGAATACATACTTCTTTGCTTTTTCTTTGTAGTAATCATTCAGGACTTCTTGCAACCGAGCATTGTCTGTGTTAATATAGCCTTCTAACTCCACATTATCTAAGGCTCCAATTTCATCTTCATCAAATTGTTCATAAAACTAAAATAAAGAAGTGGATATCTGTAATTAGATCACATCTGTTGTGCAACTTCTTGACAGTTTGAATAAGATCCACACATTTCTTTTTATTTGCCCATTTTTCCTCTCCCCTGCCAAACCCATCTGCAGTAGGATTTCCTCCTTACTGTCAGTATCCTTAAAGCATGGGAGTCACAAAGTTTTCTAATGATAATAATTTATAAATCAGATTCTGGAAATGGTTCTTATTCTTATCTATTATTTCAATCTGTACCTTAAGAAGCCTGTCACTGCTCAGTTCATGAATGTGTACTTTACCAGGCACCTGGACATGATTTGCTGTGTTGAGTCCTGAGATTAGCTCAGCTGGTTAGAGCATGGTGCTAATAACACCAAGGTTGGGGGTGTGACCCCCTACGGGCCATTTACTTAAGAGCTGGATCTGGTAATCCTTGTGGGTCCCTTCCAACTTTGAATATTCTGTGATTCTATGAACTGAGCTTCTCAGACAAAGCGTAACACTAACTGTGAATGCTCATACAGGAGTAATTTTGTTTAATTCTATCAGTGTTAGACCTTTCAAGAGCAATAACCTAGGTAACACAAGCCTCAGTACACAGTATTAAATGCGGAATAGACGCAAAGAACAGATGTTTGATGCCCTGACTATTGAAGGCAGTAAAAATTTGCACGAGACACCACCTGATGGAATGAATCAACAAAGAAGCATTTAACACCCTTAACAGTTACACTCTTGAGCTGCCTCACCTTCTCAAATCTGTCATCCAAAAGGGTTAATTGCTCATTCCGTCTTATTACTGAAGATGTCATAGAATATTCTGTGAAACGACTCCTGGTTTCTTCTTGCATAAAAAGAAATTCTTTTGCCTGTCCATTAACCCCATCATCTGATAAAGGACCTTCTGAATCATAGTCTTTATCACTACTGCAACTATCCTTCTCATCACTATCATCCTCCATATCTTCCCATTCATCTTCATCCTCAGCATCTGATCCCCTTGAACAAAAGTACAAAACAGTTTTAGAATAATACATGGACCTTTCCATAGCTCTGACCAATGCTGGGTTACCTGAAACAATTTGGCAATAACAAATTCAAACATTGAGAGGGAAAGATCAAAAGTGATTATCTTGAAGCCAGTAAAAGAAAAACAAGTTCAGCAGAAACTGTGTTGCCAAAGTCAGCATTACACTACTTTTTTCTGAAAGCTGAAAACATTTCTGGTAACTGTTGGATCACAGATTTGTGCACTAAGAGTGAAGTTACGTTTACATTCAGCTGTAGTTTTCGAAGCAGAATAATACTAGCTGCACTCTTGAATACTAAAATGAGAAAAATTTCTCACTGTTCATAAAATTATGAGATGATATCTAAACCTAAATAAATAAAATGCAAAATCTGTAAAGGTTCCAGAAACAACAGATAGCCTTTATCCATACAATTACTGATGTATTTTACATGTGATAGATGGCAATGTTTAAGTAGTTTAAGAATATTATTATTACAAACATTGCATGTAAACAATGAGCTCAAAGTAACAAATGAAACCCATCTCCTGGATAACACAAGAAAATTTGGTTTTTTAAGCTACCATTCACATAATACAAAGTAATGCTTTTATTCTTTTAATACACCAAAGTATTCAAATTTGAAATCCTATTTACATATGACAAACAGTTCAACAAAGTTCTATCTACCGTTTCTGTGGTTCATTTGCTTGTAGAACAAAATCATCTTCCAGGATATTTTCAGGATTGTCAAAGTCAAAATCATCATCAAGAGCTGCAACAATATCTGGGTCAAAATCTAGTCGTGGCCCTAGAGAGTTAAAAAACCAAAACAATACATAAATATGTAAGTTTTTCTGCCATGACAAAACCAATCCAGCTAGACTGTTAATTTGCAGTAAGGAAAGTTCAGATGAAAAAATCACAAAATTCCTCAATAATATTTGTACATTTGATACAAGCCAGGGCAAGTCACCATCCTCTTGTCAATTTTTATCATTCAGAAAAAACATTCCTCAGAGGTCTTAAGCTTCCATAAACACATTTAAATACAGAATATTGTAGAAGAAAAAATATCCAAGTTAAAGTACCACATGATCAATTAGCAACCCTAGTTCCCAATCCTAAAATTCCCTATATTACAAAAGGTTAAAAAGTGTTTCTCTGCTGCAATTAACAGATGTGTCTTTAGCACCCTTCTGCCAGGACAAGAGAGAACTGCCACAAATCCTTTCTGTTATAAAATATGAAGACAGCTGTAGACTACAAAAGTGTATTCACAGTCTGTTAATTGAAATAATACTAATGAAGGAATGTAAACAGTCCTCAGCATTTGAAAAGAAATTTTGAGTGAAAATCCAGTTCCAGACTTGAATTCAAACAGATGGAGTAATAGATTAATAGTATTATCTACAGTTTTCCCCTGTTATTAGCTTATAGTTTGCTACACAATAGTAAGTGCTCATAGATTCTGCCCTCTCCAAGCAAAGCTAAAAAGTTCTTATTAGTGTATCACAGAAATAGTCTCAAATTATAACACGGGTCTCTCATAGATCATTCTTTATGTCTCCTATTCAGCCTGCTCTAAACTGACAAGTATGACACCACAATCAAAGCCATAATTATCACCTAGTTCCTACATGGCAACTCACATAACAAAAAGGTAAACGATACCTGAAACAGGAGCAGCTTTATTTAACAAGCCCACATCCTCTTCAAACTCTGTGGCAAATACTGAGGAAGGTAACTTAATAGATGGAGCCTTAGAAAAGGAAACAAAATAACATCATCACAATATATTTGTTCTCAGCTTCTCCTTTGAGCTCATGTTAAAAAAAAGGTGCAGATACTCATGTGACCCAAAGAAAGTCTGTGAGTACTACTTAAATACTAAGACAAGCGTTACTTGATCAGTGGTAAATTTTCAAAGTTATGCAATGAAAGCTAGGTAAAGTGTTGGTAGCTTTAATTTTCACGTCAATATTCTCCAGGTATAGAGACAGTATTTTTTGCATTTCTGAAGCTTTTTAGAGAATGGCTGTACATCAGGCACACTGAAATTTGTACTTTTCTTTTGTTTTGGAGAATACTAACAAACATTTGGAATCACCCCTTTATTGAAAGGCTTATTAAAAGCTCCACAACATATCCATCTAATCTAACTTTAAATCTTATGTAGTATCACCAAACTGTACCTGAAAGGTATTTCTGACTAGGAACACTGGTTTTGACTAAAATTACAGTATTTGGTTAAATTAAACTCCCTCAATTAAACTGTCAATGGCACAGATCATTGCTTCAAAGTAATTACTGATTTTCCATTCCAATGCGATTCAGCATCAAGAAATTCTACACGTTATCCCAGCAACTGAAACGTTTGTTTTTATTCCCTCTGGGTTTTGCTGCATTCCACTTTAAAAACATGGTGTGCTGGTAATGCAACCTGGCATATTCATAACTCTCAGAGCATTCAAAAGTTCTAAAAACCTTAAAAACAAACACCCACCTCAGAAAAATATGTGATTTGTTCAAACAAATACCTTTGTAAGCCATCTCTGTAAAGAAAAGTTTGTCATGGGTACATGAAGTGTTTAACACTGCACTAGCAAAATAATGTTCATCAATAAACTCTGGCTTGTCAACTTTTGGTTTTATTTGTAGGAAAGTCTGATTGTGGGTCAAAAGGATCTTTTTATATAGAAGGAGATCACAGTCACAGTAACATTTGCTGAATACGGTTATTGTGTCTACAGGATACTAAACTCCAAAGAACAGCATAATCATTAGCAAAAATACTACTTACTGAAATTCTCTGAATTTCATCTTCTATGTGCCCCTCATTTGTAACAACGATTCTGCTTTGCTGTCCACGCACAGAAGGGACCAGCTCAGAGGGACCAGAGGCTTCTTTCAGATGCTGCAAATAGTCATAGTCATCATCAAAGAAGACGCCGTACTTCCGCTGCTCTTCCCTTCTTTGCTCCTCATGCCCCTTGGAAGGGGGGCAAAAAGAAAACAGAAAAAAGAAATACATTTAGTTAATGTATAATTAATAAATAAATGTATAAAAATAATAAAAATAAATACATTACTTAAGTTCATTTAAAACTTATTAGCAAAAAGAAGAGTAACACATCAATTGAAAATGCCTGAATTCTAAAGTCCTGGTAGTCCTCTCTCCACTCATTACCTGCACAAAAACTAATTAGAAGATTGTAATCAGCTGGTTCAGTGTTTGGGTGCTGTCTGAGCAGGACCTTAGACAACTTTTTCCACCAGCAACATAACTTACAAAGCCTGTTTTACCAGAGTGGGTCAGGCAAGTTTTGTTGTTGTTTTTAAAATATATTTATATCCCTAATGCCAGTTAGTCATCCTTCAACCACCATGTAGTAACTCACAACTATCAAACTCCTTACAACATCTCCTTCTTTTTAATAAGCTGGACTACATACTACCTTCTGTCAGAATATGTTTTTATATTGTATGACTGCAAACCAACTTTTTTCTCCACAGCATTTCTTATCTGAATGAACCTCGATATTAAAAGTCAGTATTTACTTTCTGTGTAGGCAGCAGAACTCTCTGGGGAGCAGTATCATCAGCAGCAAGTGGATCCCTCTGACTTCTGTGCACTAAGTGAAACGTTACTGCCCTCTTCTTCTCTATGAAGGGTTTCTTCTTCTTGTGAGGCTGCAAAAGGGCATTTGGTTAACCATTAATACAAAATGAAAAATTAAATGCACCTACAAAGAATATTTTGTCTAGAGTGTGCTACTCTATTCTTTTTAAAACAATACTTTACAAACATGTTTGGAGACAGAGCAAAAGAGACTAGTGGTGGCTTAACTCATCTCACCAAATGCACAACAGATATTTCATAGGTTCCGACAGCACATGCCGCTTATTCAGCTGCCAAAAGGCAAGTACAATAAATATTTGCTAGTATCCTATACAGTTTAACATATAACCCCAGAAAGGAATTCTTAAGTAACTACAACAAATTTCATCCCCGAAACACAGGAAACCGACATGAGAAAATTCCTCGAGACACATCTATATTCTGGAAAATTGTCTGGACGGTGTTCCTACGCCAGCAATTCAACACCAGCCAGGAGGACTAGAACCAGACATGGTTCTAACATCAAAAATATAAGCCTTTTCTAAAGGCTAGCACATCTGACTCGCGGAAATGCTTTTATGAATGTTTCTGGCTTTACTTACCCACCAAAACGCGTTATAGCAGATATATGCAACCTAGGGGCTACTCTAACCTGCCTTCTTCACCCGGTAGCTCCGAGCACACAACACGACCCACTCACCATGGCGCTGCCCCCCGGTCCCGGGGAGCGCTCCCGCCACTCCCAGTGCCCCCAACTCCGCTCGCTCCACGCAGGCCAGACCTCAGCGCCGCCGAGCCCCGGCCGCCATCTTGGAATAGACCACTCACAAACGGGGGGAACGCGATAGGCAGCCGCTTCGGGCAGGTTTGGGCTTTTTCTTCTTCACTGTAAAAATAAAAAACAACGAACGTTTTCTCAGATTGAAATAGTACTTTATTAAATGAGAGGTTCTGTGAACGTAAGGGAGGTTGCTTTTTCCCGCTCGCCAGGGACACATTTTCCCGTTTCTCCCCCCAAACTAGTGGTTCCGCCCGCCAGCGGCCTCTCTGGCAGAGGGGTGTGCGGGAGCCAAGGGACAACGCGCATGCGCAGAGGCCGTGCCGCCGCTCGCAGGAAGAGGCGGGGGAGGGCGGGGCTTGGTTAGGGGAAGGTGTGGGGAGTGGGATATGAATTTGAAGGGTGAGAAATAAATAACACGTAGTCATATTGAGAGTGTTTTGCCATATTTGAGTTCTTATTTCTTACGAGGAAAGGCTGAGGGAGCTGGGCCTGTTCAGAGAAGAGACGACCCAGAGGGCACCTCATCAATGTCCAGAAGTATCTGAAGGGAGGGTGTCAGGAGGATGGAGCCAGGCTCTTTTCGGTGGTGCCGAGCAATGGGACACGAGGCAATGGGCAGAAATTGATGCACAGGAAGTTCCACCTGCGCATGAGGAAGAACCTCCTTACTGTGTGGATGACTGAGCACTGGAACAGATTGTCCAGTGAAGTCTCCCTCCCTGGAGATACTCAAGAACCGTCTGGACACAATCGTGTGCCATGTGCTCCAGGGTGATCCTGCTTGAGCAGGGAGGTTGGACCAGGTGACCCACTGTGGTCCCTTCCAACCTGACCCATTCTGTGGTTCTGTGATATGACACATTAGCTGTAGAAATTTTACCTGTGCTGCACAGTGCACAGACAGTGCTGTGCACAGACACAGGCGCGCACATGCAGGTTCCTTGCTAAGAAAGAGAAAAGTATGCTTGGTATTTTAGGAATATGATGTAAACCTGTTTTGTTACATTTCAAAAAGAAAATGTAAAACAGAAGGGACAGGTTTTTTTCCTATATTCATACAAGCAAATAACAACAGCTAAGAAGAGGTTGTTACTGAAAATTCAGAAAAATTATCCAACTTATATGTGTATATGTATGCAACTAAATATATATGCATATGTGTACCTTAAAATATTAGCTTCAGTCATATTTGAGTGGATTTCATTGGCTCTCAGTAGGTGTCACTAAAGCTCCGAAAGAACCCAAATTTTCACTGTTCTGGCTGTTATTTTCTAAAGTCTTGCATCTTTACCATCAGGTTTCATCACATCACTCTTATGGAAGTGCACAAACTAATCTGATCAGCTCCATCAGTTGAAATTGGTACTCAGAGGATTCAGATTAGCTCTGGATTTATCACTGCAAAGGCTAGAGTTTCCTCTTGCAAAAAGTACATGGTGAGCATCTTGTTGCCATCTGAAGGTTGTAGTAGACACTCAAGATACAAAAAGGTGTCCTTTGACTGCATGCTGCAAATTTTCAGGTTTTTCAGGACTGCACCTTGCAGCAGAAACTCCTCCCTATAGTGTGTCTGTACTGTAAACCCAGTGACAGGTAGAATAGCAGAGCTGGCTTTTCACAAGGTAATTAAGACCAGAATCACTCAGCTGTTGAAAACACAGTGCTTAGCATTTATCTGTGGGGTAATGATGTAGATTAGATTACTCCTTATTGCTTCCAGGTCCCTGACATAGCTCTGACATACACAGAAGTGCAAAATACTTGTACATAGACTTGGTGACAGGATTACACTTCACAGTCCCATAAATCTGGTGACCTCCCTATCTAATAATGGCAGTACTGTCATTCCATATACCCCAAATCTGGTCTAGAAGCATCGTATCAGTTTGGAAGTAGGAAAAATGAGCTTTTGCTCTCAACTGTGTGGCTAATCAGCTGTTTCGTATGTGTAAGTTAAGTTTACCTGTTTCATTATGTCTGAGGGTTTTCTGTCTTGCTTTCATTCACATCCCCACCCTGAATTTCCTGGTTAGATTCTAAGCATTTAGGGGGAAGGATATGTATTATATGTTCACATAGAGAATAAAACAACAGGCTCCCTCCCATATCACAGAAGATCGATAATGTATACAAACAGTAATACATCTGGAAATCAGTTTTAAGATTAAGGATTAACAATAATAAGCATCGTGTTGCCTCCTTTGTTGATACCTAAGGGTGAGTCGTCTCCTTCCAACTGATTTATGATACATCAAAATTCAAAATTTAGTATCACATGTATTTGAAATGTATATGAGAGTCTCTTGGAGACTCTGCTTAAGCTTCTCATTTCCTCCAAGCCTTAAAAGGTCATCCATCCGACTGTACTCTCTCACTGGCTTCTTTGCAGAGACTCTTCACACTTTAAATTCAGCAAAGAGCATCTACAGAGACTAAAGGGAAAAGTGCTCAGGTTACTAACCATTTCTTTTATGCTTGCAGAAGAAGAATGGTCAATATTGAAATGGTCTGTCAAGGCAGACACTTTAAAAATAATATGCTGGAAGAATATCCTTAACATGATCATCAACTTGCCTTCTGTGTGAGGAAATTTATGATAATATTTTTCTCTTAGTTCTTGCAAAGCAGAAATTATTGCAAAGTAATTAAAAAACAAAAGTTATTGTCAGTCACTTTGTAATGTTAAAAAATTGGCAGACACACTGCAGACTAGGTTGATCCTCAGCTACGCAGATCAGTTTTGTCCATGTGCAGTGGGTGTAATTCTGTTGTAAATCTACTGTCAATGACACTTGAACTAGTGAAAACCACTTCTTGATGATAAAAAAAAATTGGGAAACTGGGAACATGGATTAGGTCTCTGAACCACTGAGCTATCACTCTTTATTTTTATACCAAGTATCACTTCATTGAACACACCACTACACAATACACCACTCATGAGGGAGCTACCAGATATGTTTGAAGGACCTTGGAAATTCAAAGGAAGATTTTAGGAACCTTTCTTCATCTCAGTTCCATGAAGAGGGGTTTTTAATTTGGTCTCTCAATTTAACTCTTTTATATATGTCCATGTACATGCTAAAGATTCAAGAACAAAATATTTTCTGTATTTTATATTTTTCAGATGATGATATTGGAATATATTTCTGTGCATGTATATATATATATATATATTAGTGTATATATATATACTACATTACAGATAAAACCTCAAGAAGCAGCTATCATTAATTTGTAATAATTCCAGTATTCCAGTTACTTATATTCTCAGATATCAATACACCTGTGTAAAATGCAGTATCAGATCAGCCAGTTCTTTATAGTTACCATAATCAATCACACTGAGTCAAGTTGCCAAAGTATAGGTAGATGCATCCTTTTTACAATTGTTATGTAAAATACGCCCTCCACAAGCTCAAAAGTTATTGGTATTGATTCTCCACAGATTTACATGTTTTGAAAGTAATGAAATGTGGAAAGTACACTTTAAAGAGACAGGAATTCTAAGCTGAAAATGTTTCAGATACATTTTGTGTAGTTACCAGTAACTATCTAGCATGCCAGGCAATGGGGAACCAAGGCTTGAATTTTGTTTGCCTTAGTTTACTTGAAATAGGAACATTTAATGAAATTCAAGCAAGTTACTTTGAGCATAGTTTGTTTCCATTTCCAAGCAAACTAATAGAAACAATAAAGTATAAGAACTGGCCCAGTGCATATTAATAGGTGATACTCTCCATTACATGCTGCAGAATTCCAATGAATTCACGTGAAAATTTCATTTTAGGTGATTGTGCTGCCTTACAGTATATTCAGCTCATAAGAATCTTCCGGTTTTACCAGACCCTCCAAAGACACTACTGGAACACTGATGTGGAGGGGTTATCAACCTTCCTTACTGGAGTCGTCTCTCAGAGGTGTCCATGTGGACTTGATTGGAAGAGGCATGTGTGCAACTATTCCTACTACTGAGTAATACCTTGCCCTGCCAAATTGCAGCTCTACCAAAGGCATACATGTTCTTGAGTGGTCCGTGTTTAAGGTACATTTGGGTCTACAAAGCATGGCATACTAATAACGTCTTTATTTACTGTTTGAGCTATTCTGTAAAATGCTGGGAGGGGACGCAATTTATTAGCTCCTGAGCGTACAGCAATGTGGTCTACAGCACATCTCTCAGATTTATAGTTTGGTTGTAAATGGAATTCTGTTTCTCTTTTAGGGAAAAAAAAGAAGTCTTAAAAGCTATTTAAATGGTTGCAGGCAATTAAGCACGTGCCATCTCCACACCCTTCCCACCCTGCGCACACAGTCCCATTCAAACAAGTCATTTATATATTTTTGTTTGAAATCACACCCGCTAAAATAATAATCCAAAACACAGTATTTCTTTAATTCCAAAATTTATGCAAGTTTACAAATCAGTATACCACCACACAAAGTAGTGAAAGAAGAGAAGATTTGTTCAGCAACATTTTACTATATCATAACAATGTTCAAATATTGTTGAATTTGACATAGTATTGAAAGACTTTTTTAATATAAAGAATTAATGATTGAACAAGGAAATACAGGGAATACCATTACTTTCTTCAGTTCTATCCAATGCAATATTTACCTCTTAGAAAATATTGGTGATATGCTGTATCTAGTTCATATGAGCTCTATTGCCATTAAAAACCTGAAACAAGGTGGGAACTGACAAAGTGAAACAAGAACTTATTAATTATTAAAGTTAATAAATAGAAACATTACAGCAAAATATGTTGATTTCACTCCGTTTCTCCCTTTCTCTCTATACATATACTTCCAGGAGTTTTGATTTTTTTTTTTTTTCCAGATTTCTGTTAAATAGAAGCTTTAAGCTATTCTGGAGAATTTACTTTTTTTCTTTTTTTTAAATTTGATCCTCAAAATATTTTTGCATCAACCTAATAAAAGCTTTCAGAATCACTTTTTCTATTAAAATCTAGGTCCCAGCAGTCAGCATTGCACTGAGCTGTGTACAGTAAGAATACGGATAGAAACAATAATGGAACTAAATGTGGCCCGTAAAGGCAGGAGGCAAGTCTACCCTTTTTTTTCACCCTGAGTATGTTTTTATTTTAGTTTGCAGCAGTGGCACAGGTCTTAACTCCTTAAGAAATGACCAAAAAGAGATGATGTGAAAGCATTAAAAGATGCAGTTCAGGTGTGCCTGACAGTTTCATGCAAACGTAGGCTTTTAGCTTGGTTTGCTTTATCATTAAAGCATTAGCAGACATTAAGACATGGGTGGATATTCTAGTCCCTGCTTAGTATGCCAGCAGTGCTCACACAGACCTGTCCTGCTAGGTAGCCAGGTGACAGTGTGGCTCTTCCTACCCTGGCTCCAACCCCTGCCGGCTGCAGCCGATGAAGGGATTTCAGCTGATTCCCAGGCTGCCAGACTAGATTAGACATTTTTAGTCTGTGCTGGCTGGATCTTCCTCCCACTTTATGATGATACAAAATTAGGGCTCAGATTAAATTTATAGTCAGGTTAAATTACTGCTGTTTTGAAACAAATTCTCTGATGTAGCTGTAGAGGTACTTGTTACAGCTCTGAGTTTGAAGCATTTCTACAGGAAACAAAGCACTAATCTCACCTGGAAAGAGTGGTCTAATGGTCTAATTTCTTAATATCAGGGATGCTTTAATGCCTTTGTTTCACAGCTTTCATTTAGTTTTCAAGTTAAAAAATAAGAAGTGGTCACCTGATAAGGTTTTTACGTATCAACACTGAGGCTATGGTGCTTCTCTAAGAGGTACTTAGTGTGGCCAGAGCAGGTGGTGGTTATGCCCTGCCCCACATCACATCAGAGGTCAGGAAAGGCCACCACAGCAAGGGACATGGACAAACTGTAGGTAAATGAAAAACTCAACAAATAAATGCAGTCTTGTAGACCTACAAATGGCTGTGAATACTTTCAGTGATTTTGAAGAGATGGTGCTCCTGGTCCTAGCATGTTTCAAATCACCAGCTGAAATGGTATGTAGCTTAAGTAATCATTAGCATTCAGTTTAATTTTTTTTGTACTTGTTGAGTCAACATATATATTACAATTTGAGAAAATTCATATAGACTGTATTTCAGCTAAAAAGACTAATATGTATTACCTGAAAGGAGAGAGACAAGAGACATTGTAGAATCATTTACATTTTTTATGTGAAGAAATTAGGATTTGATTAAGCATCCACTCTTTTGCACCCACAGCAACATGGTATGATGCATGATTCTACTGATAAACATGATATATGAGGTAATTTCAGAAACCACTACTTCAAGCTACTAATTTTCTCTTTGTATGGCTGTAGACATCTGAGTTCATATATGACCCTGTGGAACATTAGGTATAATATGTGTAAGGTTTGTCATATGTTGTTGTTGACATTTAAATTATTTGTCCAGTTTGATAAAAATTAATATACTGCTCCCTATTAGCCAGCTGGACTGTACTATGTGTCGCATGGAAAGTGTTATTTTTGTTTTGCCTTTTCAGCATATTTTTATTTTTTCCTCAAGGATTACTCACTTATTAATTTATCAGGACTTATCCTGATTTTTATCTTCTAACAGGCATGCGGCCCCATAGACAAGTATACGGCATATTATTTCCAATGGGCTGTTGATGCAACTTGAAGACATTTCAAATCATCAATAAGGAGGGCTAGGAGATGCAGCAGAAACAGACCTCAGGCAGCTCAATAAGGTAAAGCAAACTTGCTTCACTTCACATAGTGACATACCAAATTCTCATTATTTTTTATTGCATGGATAACACTTTCCAGCTGTTGTTTTTCTGCCAGTTGATCTTTAGAATATAA
This sequence comes from Lepidothrix coronata, assembly GCF_001604755.1. Lineage (NCBI taxonomy): Eukaryota > Metazoa > Chordata > Aves > Passeriformes > Pipridae > Lepidothrix > Lepidothrix coronata. The sequence goes on along the minus strand of NW_016690303.1, from coordinate 2,495,408 downwards.
AAATAGTATATACAATTCTATGTCTGTGTGTGGGTATAATACAAAATGGATAGTTTATAGTTCTAATTCTGCAAGCATACTACATTTTTACATAAGTTTCAATAAAGGCAAATCCTTTTGTCCAGTTACATAAATTTGCTTAATTAGTTTGCTGAATTGTGGGTCAAAGAATGCATCTGATTATCATAAAAAATAAAAAGAAATTAAAAATTAACTCAGCATCTCCATCGAGGCTAGTGTTCTGCCTCTAGCAATGGCTTGTAGTGAATACTTTAAAAAAACCTCCAACTCCAGAAGGAGGATAGGAAAAGCCTAAATGATACCTCACCTAAGTATCCTCATTTCTTATGACGTATTGCAGCTTGAAGAAGTCTGAGCTAGAAGTTGTATCCTCACCTTTGCATTTTAACTATTAAAATGAAAAGGCAGCACATAACTTTCCATCCATGCTCCAGGCCTAGAATAGAGGAATATGTTCTTGCAAATTCAAGTATTTAACTTCTTCCTAAGAGTTTAACAAGTTTTACTTTGCTTGTATAACCCATATGTACCCTGGCACGTGAGAGGAGCTACTGTCTTATATAAAGTATATATAGTCTTACCTTACCTTTGTCCAAGTTATTCTGCCTGTGCAACAGCTATCCTTCTGCCTTTAGTATCTTGGCTGCTTTCAAGTGTTTTGATGGGATTAAGGCAACACTGAGGTCTATTTAATTGCTTCACTTGTTTCCTTTGAAGTGAAATACTGTGTTTTATACTTCAAAGTCAACATAGTAGACCTTTAAATGATTTTGGACACACATTTCTAAATTTGGCAACATCAGCAAAAAAAAAAAGTTTAAGCAGAACTCTTCTAGTGTAAGTTTTAAGTTTACTCATCAAATTCTAAACATAAAAATTAGCATTGTACTAGAAGTGCTGACAAACCTTAACTCTAATGGCTTGATAATTCCTGCATGATTTAGTGCCAAAGAATACATTTTCACTGCTTCCTTGATGTCAAAGTAGTGTTTCTATATTTTTAAAATGATGGGCCTCCCAGAAGCTAAACTGTTTTCTGCAAATGGAATCCTAATGGCTCTTATTGATTCCATTAAAAAAGGAAGGTGCTGCTTGCTTTTATTTGCTACAAGCATGTAGATGGTTATTTTATTTCGTTATTGATATTTTGGGCCTTGTACCTCATTAGATTTTTTACTAAAATGTAAGGGATCCTAACGTCATAAAAATCTTCTTTAAAAATGGTTTACCAATCTCTTTAAAAATAATAGAGTGACAGCTGTTGGAACGCACTCTCCTGTTATTAGAAGTGCTCTTTGCTAAAATAATCCACCCCATTTATGCAAACCTGGTCTTGTTGTAAATAGCACTGAAGAGGGATATCTAATTTTAGCCACCAAATCGCCTTTCTGCCTTTAGGCTGACATCTAAAACAACAGCCTTCAATTTTATAAACTAAAAACATTCCACAAGAATCTATTGCAGATTTACTGAGGTAAAAATCACATCTACACAGATCTTTTATTGCCAGAAAAGGAAATACTTACACTTCATAATTAAAAACTGAACAGGGCACATAAAAGACAAAAATAAATTGTAATATGTACACACATTAGAAAGGATAAATAGCAAATATACTGTAATACTGCATTAAAAGTATACATATGTGAATTCCAGACCCACCCCCCAAATGTTGTGTACATTAATCAAAGGATAAATAAGTGCTAATATAAGACAGAAAATTTCTTAGTGTAAACAATGCCACGGGCTTTTAAATGGGCCTTTGGGCCAACTTAGAAAAATCATGTATTGCCTTTCACACTCCATACCACTTAATTTTAATAGTACTGTATTCACATATACTATTTCAAGATAGTATAAAAAATTACAAATCTAAGACGCATTCTTCACACTGAACAAAAGCAGGCTGCAGACACTCCAAGGATTTTCCTTCACTTTTACAGGACCACTGGCTGAAGACATACTGATCATCTGGGAGTTCTTCCTCAAAGCAATGCAAGAGTCCTTAAATGGAAAAAGTCACATTAGTAATCACTCCTCAAGCATACTAGCAAAGACTTCTGTGCCTAATTTTATTCTGCTTTTGGATTCACACTGGCATGATGTCGAAGTCACCACTGCCTGCCATGATGAGAAAGATAATGATCCCTCTGGTTTGAATGGCAAGTGACAGACAGCAGGGAGTGTTTCTAAACATGAAGCATTTCATTGAACGTTATCAAACTTCAAATCCTCTTTATGTCTTTCTGAGGATCCAGAGTATGTTAACATTAAAAACCAAAAAATATGTGGCTTGTTCTGTATGAATGTTCAATGTATTTTCCTGAAGCATGCACATTGGGATTTAAAAAAAAACAGATGAGTTAATTTCTGGCAACTGTATTTACTGGCACCAAAGAAAATGACAGTTCTTCACTAAAGTACTGATAACATGAGGACTTATGGCTTGCTGTCTTTTTAAGACAGGCTGTAGCCACTAAAAAAAAACCAAATAAACATGCACAGTTGCTCACACACTCTTTTTTTTTTTTCCTTTAAATAATTCTTCCCACTGTGCATCATTAGGCAGTTCCATCCATTCCACTTTTCTCTGTGGACTGACAAGCGAAGACTCTCTTCCCCCAGCTCTCAGTCCTTTTCACACACCCCCTCCCTCGCAGTTACCCTCAGTCACAACCCTATGAAATCTGATGAGTTCCTGGTAGCCAGGCTCTCAAACGATTGTCTTCAGCACTTCCTGACTTGTGGAGCTCTGATGAAGAAGTCCACCAACTTGTCTGTGTGGGGTAGCCACAGACTGGTCTGTCTGAACACGGACAAATGCTTCACGTGAGTTCTCCTCCTAGACAAATCATTTGTCCATTGATAAAGACGAGGGCCGCTTTCTTCATTAACATGAGGGTAAACTGTAGCACACACTCATACTTAAGTTCCAGTGCAATCTCAGGTCTTCAGGATGCAATGATTTCCCAAAAGAAAACTGTTACATGAAATATGGGATGTGGTCAAACTGTTATGGACGATGAAACCTGAAAAGATAAATTAAAAAACTTGGAATTATATTATTTCAACTGAAAATGAACCTGATCCTCATCCTGCTCTCATAGCTGTTTACTTTTTTGGCCCAAACAGAATTATTCCTGATTTTCCTGGTCTATGTGGGTTTAGAGGCACACCTATTATCACTCGCTGTCCATCTCTCTCTACTTATAAAACCAAACAGGGATTTGGTGTGGCTCAAGCACTGGTGTATCACTGTCTGACCATACCATTAACCTGTCACTGTGGTCCCTGGCATGGTTTGGCTTGGGTCAGCCAGCTCTTTCAGGTACTGCCTGGGTGTGTTTGGCATCAGCAACAGGCAACCTGGGTATGGGGAGACGTCACCTTGTTTTAGGGTGAGAGGGATAGGTTAATTGTATGAATTCAAGCTATGCCAAGCCTGCCTCAGGGCCAGAGAACAGTGTCCAGTCTGTTTTGTTTGCCAGTATAGATTTAGCCATAATTGCATCCACTATTTGGATGACAGTAGCTACTATGGGAAAAGCTTTGATAAACCATAAGACTTAAATTTCTGGGTTTTAATCCTTGTGCAAAATGAGGCTAAAAATGGTTGCTTTTTTTTCAAGTAAGCAACAACTTTTATAGCACTGCAGATGCTTTCTTCCTATTATCAGCTGAGGCACATGAAGGCCCAAATATATCTCACGGTTTTTTAGGCTTTTAGGTAGAGCATGTACATTGCTCCAGATTGCCTGTATGATGGCTAGAGAGATGGATTGCTCCAAAAGGTGTCACCAACCTTTTCTACAATAAGTTAGGAACCTACAGCAATTGAAATTCTAACTCAAATGTAATGAATCCAAGCAAAAGGGTAAGAAGGACACCAGTATCAGGTTCTCAATGTATCTATCACCAGACATAAATATCTCTTTAAATGGCTTATAAAATGTATCTGTCCATGAAGTAGTAAAATATGCAACAGCTTGAAAAAAGGCACAGGTAATGATGCACGTAATACAATGGATTTACCTAAGTTTTTGTTTGACACATTTTCTCTTAACAGTTCCAGAGAAGAGAAAACAAGCCATACATTACCCCACATTACAAGCTGATTCAGTACAATACAGGGATGCATTTCTCAAATAAAGGAGGTGTACACAAAAGCTGACATTCACAAGTATGCAGCTCATCTGCTAAGTGAAGGTACAGTGGACTGCAATAAAGACATAGGGTTTTTGTATTTGTGTTGAACGATATAGTGGACTATATATAGCATTTCCATTAGAAACACCTCATTAACTAATATCCTCTTTCCAAACTTCTATGTATTTCTCTATTTTTAGAAACTTGGTTTCTTGGATTCTCTCATGAAATAACAGAAAGAAGCAGTCTAAATTACTAGGAGTAGAAAAACAGTTAAACTGACAGTCATTGCTGTAAATGATGAACCATTTTAATTTTCTGTGTTTAAAATAAAATTTTAACAATTCAAATATGTTGTAAGTACTGATTAGAATATTAAAGCATCTTATATTTAATCTGTAATAACATAGGAAACCATATCCTATAAACTATTTTTTGTTTAGTAAGCAGCTTCATTGTCTCATTCTATCACAGAACTTTATGAATAAGGCTTTGTTAACCAGCTGCCAATGCAAGTGCCTTTTGGTTTGCATTATTTCAGTGATCTCCTTGGAAAGAATCAATCTCTCTAGCTAGAGGCTTCTGTCTATGGTTTTCTTAAATCACTTTTTTTTTATCAATCCAAATGTAGCAGAAACTACATAATTTTTAATGAGAGGTCCCAGAGGAAATGGGATCTCTTTTTATTTTCAAAATTGCAATTGACTTAAAACATCTGCACCTTATTTTGCTCTTAATTAGCTTTTTCCAGTGTTACTCTTCTGACTTCCGTGCAGTGACTCCACAAAATGATCAGTGAAACAAAAGAGGGTGGAGAGGGAACAGAGAACCTGATTTCTCTCATGTTGAAATTCTTTCAGGACCCTATGGAACCATTGCCTGTATTTACCATTATTTGGCTGTGCCTATTTTTTGCTCCATTTTCCAAGGCCCTCCTCGAAAAAAATAATTCACTTTTTAACTGGTTTGTCACTCCACTGGATTCCTGGTTCAGCTTTCAAAAATCCAATTGTAATAAGTCCCAACTGTTTTCGAACCTCATGAAAAAATATCCGATTATTTTTGTATGATTCATGCCTATCTGTTACTTATGCTTCGATATTGCAGTGCAACTCAGGAAACACAACAATGTAAGCAGGGAGTTGGTTTCTATACCTGCTATTTTTATTCTCTACCTTGGGATGTCCTTTTTTTAAAAAGTGGTATTTTTATATATTCTGAAAAAGATACATTACCTAGTAGCTGAAGAGACAATTACATCAGACGCCAAATGAAGATATACATCTCCATGTTTGAAAAGAACATTTTCTAATTGTCAGAATGTGACACTAAATTAAAACCTTGCCTCCTGGTTCATCTCCTGGCTTAGGTTTGCTGCCTGTGAAACTGGTTTGATTTTCTGAAAATGAATTTGTTCACGTTGTATCTACACAGAAGTAACGTTACATTATTATTAAAAAAAATATCCATGTTTTGGTGAGAAAGGAATCACTGAAGTTGTGAAATCAGGCAATGAAGCAGAAGAGGCATGAAACATCCATATCCCATTTTGAATTTTCCTGTTACACACTCTTAAATTAGAAGGTTCACACTAGGATCCCTAGCTTGGATCCTGAGTTTGGTTGAAACAGTAACAGGAAACAGAAAGGATGCTGTCTTAGGCAATTATTTTTATTTGACTTAATTCTCTGTAGAAGCAAAGACAATAATACTGTGTACGCAACATTGGCTGATCCTAACAACAAGTTTTGCTTGCTGGTGTCCATTTTCAGCCTTTGTAACTTCCAAGAAGCATGAACATATGCCACAGGGATGACAGGAAATGTCTCCCTCCCCCTAGGAATAACTGCCAAATTTTAAGGCCTGCTAAAAACTATGGACACTTCAGAGCTCTTGAAAACAATAATGCTTCAGACAACAATTTGGTTGTTATCCAAAGCAGAGAACAAAACAAATCCAGATTAACAGATAAGAAGTGGCAAAAAGGGAATCTATCTTGTTTCCTAGAAACTGCTGCCAGGCACCTAGGTGACCCTTAGAAAGCTTGCCAAAAGACTGGCAAGATTTTCTGAAGTTCAACACATCATCTAGTTTTCACTTAGCAAATGCATCTACAAAAATGTATACTTTCATGAGCAAGGGAGTGCTGCCAGAGAAGGAAATTCCTTTATTTTTGTGCGCTTGAGGACTACTAACTTTATCTGTGAGAACCACTGAGTTCTTTCAAAGGACTATTTTTTAGATGCCCCAAACAATCTTTTTCTGTGCAACCAATCCATTGCAGTCACTTTCACTGCTGTACCAACTAGAGATGGCATCAGCAACACTGGGAATTCTAACAGAATCACTGGGAATTCTAACAGAATCACGGATGAGATTCAAGGAGACTCATGGTAGGAATCCATACAAATCATGACACGACTGCAGAGGACTTGCAGAAAGGCAGAGGGTTGCTGTCACGCCCATGTCTCACACTTATGCAAGAAGAGGGATTCACCCACCTGGTAAATTGCCGACTTTCCTCATGTACTTCCATTTCTGTGCTTTTAAATTCATTCAGTTCTTTCCGTATTGCTGCCTAATAAACAACAATGATATATGCAACTGTAAGAAATATGAATTTTAAGCAAAGTAATGAATATGAAAGGAACCTTTTGCACTTTCCTTACAGTTCCCATTTCAAGTCTCCCTTACTATAATCCACAGCTCTCACACATTTCTGATCATCAACATGAATTACTTTTTTCAATTACAGCTGTTTGAAGCAGTCTTACATTACAAAGAAACCCAAAGCATCAAGCACCAACAATAAACAAACACCAAATCTACTTCAACGGGTGAACCAAGCCCCCACCGGAATACGAAATAGGGCACTTCCTACAGACAAAAATGGGCAAGGGATTGGGTTACTTTGCAATCACTTGATGAATATGCAGCCAGGAGGGGGTTGTATCTCCAGGCACAGCCCCTGAGGAGCTGGTGAGTCACTCCACCTGCACAGGCACCGTGCACACAGCAGGGGCCTTGTCTCTATCTCCCCACTGGAGACAGGTCTTCAGGAATGCAAGATGAACAGCAATTTTTTTTAAGTGGAATTAGTCATTTAGTTTGATTAGTTTTATGTAAAGTGACATGAAATATTTGGACATTTCAGGCTTGTGTTTTCAGTTGGCAGATACTGAGGAACAGCAAAAATTCAGTGCATTTGTCAAATGCTTTGTTGCTTATGTTAAGAGACTGATAAGCAATTTACTTCATCAAGTAATAAATATAACTTCTGAAATATTCTAATATACTACAAGGGGTTTTACTTCTATGCCACATGCCTTCCTACCTTTACTGTGAAAGGAAATGGCAGTTTATTCTTACTCTTTTCTTTCACTATTTTAAATAAAGACAGTATCATTTCATTAAGCCCTAAAGAAATGTCATCTGGTGTGTATCTTTTCAATGCAGAACAGGCAAGCAGCATGATAGAATTAGAGCATCACCAGACTGCAGTTTCATAAATGAGAAACTTCATTTTAAGCAGGGAATGGTTCTGTTTAGCCACAACAGCATGCTTACATGAAACTGCTGTTATAGCTAGGAAAGGGGCAGCAATTTCTGAGCACCAAATCAGCAGGAAAAGACACTAGAGCTCCAGCTCCTTAATATAGTTACAGTACAATTTTCTGCTCCCACTGGAATTAGAAGAATGACTTCCCTGGGAAAAAAAACGAGTGAGGGAGTTTCCAGGCAACCCTGGGTATGCCTTTCTGCTAAGGCCAACAAACATGGGGCTCACAGAACCAGCCCTGGGCACCTGTTCATTACAAAGTTAATTGAAATTAAAAACTGCTATACTGAAGTAGGTAGAAAACTCCATTGTTTTTAATAGTTCAGTGTACCCTGGCTGGACTCAGGTCAAAGTGGAGGAGCTGGGTGCTCTAATCTCCCACACACTATGTGAGGATTAGACAGTGCTCAGCACCTCCCAGAAACAACACATACACACACTTCTGGCTACATTTTTAATGTCTCCACCTTGACTTGATATGAGATTCTCATTTGATTGTAAGAAAGATGAGCTGGCAGGTTTTTAATATTAATATTAAAAAATGCAAGCTGAAATAAAATTAGTGCTTCACTATGTTGAGCTAAAAGACAGTGAGTGCTTGCACATATCTCTTTTCATGTCAAGCACATGTCATCGGACTTCCATAAAAGTAGGTTCAGATCCACTGCTAAAAGGGCCAGTACTTTTTGCTACCTAAATCCTACAGCTTTCCTTTTTAAGTTCCTTTCCTATTAAGTGGTATAGGATGGAAATGGAAGAGTATTTTATGGTAATCTTTGATCTGAGAGTCACAGAATCCTTTGTCTCATCATTTGTAGTTAGGTAGAGGAACTATAAGCTGTACATTTTAGGGGCAAATTTCCCATGAAGCTGCACTGCATGCACACAGTCAGCTCCTGCACTGGTTGTTGTGGCCAAGATCCCCGAGGAGGATAAGGCAGCTTCTACCTTTTTGCACTCAAATGAGTTGCAAAAGTAACTCTCAGTGGTAGAATTCGCCTGAATTCCACAGGTCAGGGCCACCTTTGCTAAGCATTTATCTGGCTTAGCAAGGATTTAAAAATTAGAAAAATTAGGAAAAAAAGATTAGAAATTCTGGGCTGAACTGTCATAACAGAGGTGGCAAATATGGTCTTAGTGGGCACTTGAGTGGGTTTTCTTATCTGCAAGCAATAGTACCATGACAATCTCGCTGTCTCCAGCAGATGTCATTTGTGATGCTGGCATCAAGAGAATGTAAACCAGAGGAAAGCACCACAAAAATAACAGATGCAAGCATTTTCTTATAATCTACATTTGTCCCTTGCCTTGTCTGCAGGAGTTAACCTGGCCCAAGGCTTGTCAGCACGACGGTCATAATCCGGAGAATCCGTGACTTCCACATACTCGTTAAATCGAAGGATTCTTCTTGCTTGAAGTTCAGCCACTGTAGGCCTCAGACTGAGCTGTAAGCAGGAGGCAGAAAATAATACACTTAATAAGATGAAATAAAGTAAAATAAAATCCGAGGGTATGATGTAATCTCAAGAGAACTTTAATGGTATTTCTAAATAGGGTCACTTTCAGGTGTCTATAAAAAGGCACCATCCCGGGAGTGCTGCACAGGAATGGGGAGGCAGCACAACCTAATTTTTTCAATTATAAAAATAGTCTTCGTCAGGCAGGTCACAGGGAATCATGACAGTTATCCCTGAAATATTAATTGTGACACTGCAACTGTCACAGCATTTACTCTGCTAGGCCATTTGCATCAATGATTATACAGTTTGCTGTGTTAAACTGTAATACTGAAATAAGCAGGATTTGGAACTACCTGCCTAACTAAAAAAAATTGGTTTTGACCATCTGGGGGTCATTATGATGCCAAATTGTTTCACTCACCTCAAACAATATTCACTTTAATTAACTAAGGATGATCATATTAAGGAAACTGTATTTTTGCAGAGAAGAGCAGACTAGAGATACTTATGAAAACTCCCCACATCCTGTCCCAGAACAGCAGACCCATAACTGCTCCATTTCCAGGGACAATGAGCATGATCCCACCTGCAGAAGCTAGGACCACCAATGTGGTTAGAAGATCAGTGAAGGGATTTTGTAGGACTTACATTGCTTTGCTGCCCCCTTCACTGCTCTAAGATCTACAGGTGTGGCTGCCCTCCAACATATGTGACAACTCACAGAGGAAACATGTCACTTATCTCCCCTGCTTACACAGACAAATATTAAGCATGGCCAGACTCTGTATGCTTTTCCAGGTGTGGGAAACTGGACAGGATGGAGTTTGGCTTGTACTGCTTTTTAAGCAGATTTCTAATCTGGGGACATGACCGATGGACATCTGAAGTAATGTCTACACAATGATTTTTAGACTTTTATAAAACATAATTCTATTTTCACGAATACACAATACAAAAAACACATCATCACCTTTCTACTGAGTCTACGTTTTATTTCTCTTTTGGCTTCCTGTTCCTCTTCTTCATTCTTCTCTGTTTTCAGAAGAGATAAAAAGGAGTGAATATTTAAGTATTATAACTGCACATAATGTATACCTGTTGGTTGAAAGCTTCAGAACTTTAAGTTCTGGCTCACATTTCCTCATATTCCTGGATGGTGCTGCATGAGTTGTCTGCTTTTTGGCTTTTGTTTGCTCTCATTCTTTTCCCTATCCGCATTTCCCCTGATTCTGTAGACATCTCAAGTCAACTGTTGGTCACGAGCACAGCAAAGAGGAGGTGCCTGTCATTTCCTTTCTGTGCATCAGCAAGCAAGTACCCTGAAAGAGCTGTCTAATGTTTCAGTTAATTATTTTAACAAAAAACTCACTGTTGCTTTTACTTCCAACATGCCATCTCTTGACTTTAGAGTGAGAGTCTAGTTATTCATAAGTGTTAAGAAAAAAGTTTGCTCTGAGTATTTAAATCAGACAAGCATCTTCTACTGCTACAGGACACAATGAATCAATGAGATTTGTTTCACTGTCATTTGTTAGTGCAAATTGCTTTTATTACTTAATTTTTTTTTTCTGGTTTTATAATGGGGGCATAAGATTCAGCCCTCTTGGTTAAGGGCCACTGGCTATACCAGATAAATGAGTACAGCATAAATATACACGTGCATTTTTGGAATGTATTTGGGCATGTGACTAAAATGTGGTTTTAACAAATTTCTGTGCTAACCAAACTTGATTTCTTGATTGACAGTGAAAAGCACACTTACAAAGACATGTTCATATGGGCTTAGCATGTTTCTAGATTGATGTACAGTTTGGAGAATATTATTTGCCCTTTCAGTCCACCTCTGATGGTTATATTCTGAAATATTCTATCTAGAGATATCCATAAAATTTTGATCCTGTTTTATTCACGGTTTAGGATTACAGACACCATGTTATAGTTCAAGGGTAACTATAAATTTAAAGGAATTAATTTGCTCTGGATACAGCCAACCTGTATAGATGAAAAGGCAGTTTTAAATCCTAGTATAGTCGCATTTGCCCTGTTTCCTGTGTCCAGCTTGCTATGTTAGTATAGGTAACCTGGCTACAGAAGAGTTTGTGTATCATGACTTACACACTGGAGGCAACGCTACAACAGGATACCTTGCGGTACTTGCAGATTTCCTTTGCTAACTCAAAGGCTTTCATAGAAGAAAAATACAAGGGAGAGGAGAACAGGACAAATAATTAAAATGAAAAAGAAGAAAGATACAGTAGGAAAAAGGCAACGCCAGCCCAAGATCTGCTCTGTGAGAAGCATCCAACACCAACCCCAGGTTTCCAAGAGCAAGATGCAATCTCACAGTCTTGCTGCCAGGATTAGGCTGGATCTCATATTGGTGGTGATTTTACTGAGATACTGAAACGTGGATGTAATTTATGGTTTATTAATAGCTTTTCTCTTAAATGGAAAAGAAATTGATGGCCTGTTTCCATAGAGGAACGGTAAATGGACTAAAACTGAAGTATGAAGAGTTACAGATTAATCTACATTTAAATTTTTTAATTAATATATCTATCAATAAACAAATTGGGTGTATTTAAGGACTTTGGACTCTAAATGAGAACTCTTTTCATAAAATCCTCACCTAAAAAAAAAAATCGAAAGCTCTCTAGCTGTTTTAGGACAGATAAATCATCTGCAGGCTTTTGTTTAAACATCCTGTCTTTGCAATCAGTAGACATTGTAGCTGAGGTAATTAAACACAAACTATTAATTTGGGGTTCCATTCACCTGGGAATCATCTGACATAAAAAATTTTGTCCCTTCATGAATGGACTACCTTGGAAACTCTCCAGTAGCAGACATAGCAAAAAAAAAGCAGCTGAATATACACATCACTGTACTGTCCTTTCCTTAACTTAATTCATAAAATAAATTATGCATTATTCATATCTTGACATTTCTTTGCTATCTAAACCAGTGTCTCCTAAGAAGCAGCAACAAGATGCTTCACGTAAGAAATAGGAGCTCAGACTGCTTAATGCATACCTTAAGGAACTACCAACAGCATGGTCACCTGAAATGCTGTTTTTCTATATTTTGAGGGAGGATACAATACCGTAAAAGAGTTAGTCTGGACATTTAGGAAGGTTGAAGGTTAGCTGCCTATCCCAAGCTGTAAAGCTACCTCCCTGTGGGTACCAGATGACTGCACAAAGGGACAACTGAACAAGGGAAAACACCCAAAAATAGGCAACACGCAAGGCCGTCATTATAGCTGCTGGGCAGAGGTCCAGGCAGGTCCTGGAACAGGCTGTCGAAGAGAGATGGTAGCCCATCTTCTGGAGGACAATACCAGCAGGAGGCACTAGGCCCTTCCTTCACTCCTGATGCAAAGCAGGAAGGATCAAACCCATGGGGAACAGATAGTCTTCTGTGTGAGAGGTCCAGGGACAGGATGTATTTTATACATTCAAGTTGGTTTACTTCTAGGAATAAAACTCAAGAGCTAAAGGAAATGGACTGAAATCTGGTGGTTGCTGCTAATCTACTGAATCTGTTGTTTGGCAAACAGGCCTCTGTCTCTGGCACTGACTCATGCCTAAAGCACCAATTTCCCACCTCTGGCCCGCTGGGCAGAGCGGTGCTTTAAGCCTGGTGCTACAGAAACACTGCCTGGATACAAATTCCTACAAGCAGTAAAATCTACAGTGTATTTTTGTTCTTTTAAGGTAAAAGTTTTGAAAGTTGCTGTAATGAGTTAAGAAGATATGTGATGCTAAAAATAATGGGTCTGGTGCCCCTGGTTCCTTCAGGTATTGTGGAAAATTCCAGCCAGAGGGCCAAGATCTGGCTGCAGGTGACTCACTTGCCCAAACAGGAACACATTAATGCACAGAAACACACTTCTGCTTTCCACCTTAAAAGCAGATCTAATCTGTGTAGCGTGGAGAAAGAAAATATAAACACAGCATTCCCAGCTGCAAGTCCCCTCCTCAGATGTCCCGCTGCTGCCTTATTGGCAAAGGACCAGCCTAGCAAGCGCCCTTTGCTTCCAGAAGTCTCTGGTTAGATCCCAGCAAAACTATGGGTTCCCTCCTTCCCTGCCTGCACCTCCTAAGAGGTCAAACTGGGTTCTGAATCCTAACTGAAACAATTTTGTTTATCATCACTTATTGTGGCCATTGAGTTAAACAATCCACTCTCCAAAGTCAAACCTGCAGCCTCCCTGGCATCTATACCTTATTGCTCCTGCAACTTTTGCCATATTAAATTTGGTCACCTTCTGTTCTTTGGGACATTTGTTTTGTAGCACAAGGGGAAAAGAGAAAAGAGAATTTTTCCTGCCCGAGGACTGTTCTGTTCTTGACCAGAAAGTACTCCTGGTGTACTGAACTTTCCATTGTGTCCCTATGGGATTAGCTATGTTTAGACTTCTCTGTGGGCTTGCTAGGGAAAGAGAAAGAAAAGACAAACAAAGCACTTGCTCCTCGCAGTGCTCTGAAACACATAAAGTGGTTTCTTTCTCTTTCCTGATTTTACATTAATATTCCTTAACTAGCACTGAGAGCTAAAGCCAGTTTTGTATAAAGCCAAACCCTGTCTTCTACAAAGCCATTACTGGCAGGCATACAGGTGCACTGTACATGAAGTTCACTGTCCTTTACCAACACAGGAAAAAAATACAGTTATCTTAATCTGAAATTCTTGGAAGACTAGAAAGTTTCTTTGCCATACTGCAATACTATAAATACTGTTGGTTCAAAGCCAGTACACAAGAAACCTGTCTTTATAAAAAACACAGGGCTTTATGTATTCCTTCAAGTGGACTCTTGAGTTATCATAACTTTGTTTTAGTATGGGAAGTCTCAGAAGTCTGGATAGTTTTATTCAAACAGTTTTTATAGAAATCCGCCTGCAATGCCTTGCGATCATACTTGGAAACCGGATTTTCAGTAACTGGTTTATCTGGTAATATCATCAAAACAAAACTTCTTGCAAAACAGACTTCCTCACTAACTGGATATACAAAAAAAAGAGAAAAAAATACGGATTTTTTTTTTAACCTCTTAGAGGATTTGAGCTGAACTTAATTCTGAAGTAAACATTTGGACCTTTACAGCTTAATGTAACCTCAAAGTCTATGATAAATATTACTCAAAACAATACTTCCCCTTAGCTGCAATTTGTATACATGCAATAATATAACCCCTCCTCCCCATCCACTGCTTAAAAATAGGAAGAAGGAAACTTTATGAAAGAAATCCCAACTTACTCACAAAAGCTGACTACACCAACAAAGGCATTTAAGACATGTAAACATTTTCAAATGATCCACGGGAAGGGAATGCAATAATTTTGATTTAAAATATGAGTGCCTTAGGGCTGAGAGAGAACTTGCACCCTGAAAGGGCTCTGAGTCAGACTGTCACCACAAATCCTGGCTTGCTTTGGTTCACTTTGCTTTTTACAGATCATTTTCAACTTGAAATATTTTGTATCTCAGAGATGAGCAAAAAGCAGTTTTGGATTCTCCATGTGCTTGCCAGGGACTCTGTGACTTTTTGTGATTTACCATTCTGCTCTCCAGCCTGTATTTTTTGCTCTCCCTTGCCTATTTAAGACAGCCCCTCAGCAGCAGCAGGGGAGGACAGCGGGAGGCACTGAGTGTAACGCTTGGTACACTGCCAAAAGCTTAAAGTAAACAAGTAGAAACAGGAGAAGAAATTATTAACTGCTTTCAAGTCTTGAGCTACTTATTGCAAAATCAGTGAATAGAAAAAAACATTGGCAAAAGTGATATTAAATACATTGCAGGTTGGCTACTAGGTTAGCTATCTCAAGATAAACGAGACCGAAAGGGCAATAAGGGAGCCCAGCTGGTGCTCCCAGCTCAGTGGCCATATCTTGGCCCACCAAAGATGTTTTGGAATTACCTTTCTCACATAGTCCAGCATGAGCAATCTGTGATATAAAAAAATATTCATATTTCAAATTTTATCTTTATTTATCTATGCAATGTATAGGTTCAGAAAATGCAGTTTTAGGAAGTCTATTCACATTAGGTGCTGGATAGGAGTCCCATGACCCCTTTTTTGTGCACACATGAACTGTAGCTTCCCTCTTCAATAAGACATGGAGCGATTTGGCATCTGAGAGCTTGTACAACAGCAGTAAGATTTTATTAGCACGGATGGTTGCCTGAAAGCCAATAATTGCTGACTCCTCTGATTTGCTGGCTTGATAAAGTGACAGAGTCATCAGTCCATGGATGTTGTCAGGCAAACAGCCCATTTTCTTTCCCTCCATTACCATGCCACACATCAGGGTTGCACAACTCTTCTGAATGATTGTTGGAAATAACAGCATTATTCCTTCTCTTTCATGAGGTGTGAAAAGTTCTCATGTCCTAAGAATAGATGGATTTTTTGATTTTTTTGGTATGTGTGAAAGACTTGCGTGTGCGTTTTCTTCATTTATTTCTTCTACTTAACCATCAAATACTAGTTACTCCCATAGAATGAATACAGGGCTAGATGGAGTTGGGCATGGCAACTGCTATACTATGTGTTTAGGTAACACCCATATTATGGAAAGATTCATAAAGGAAGACAAAAACTTCCTGTTCTGAAGAGTTTGCCAGCCTAAGAACAAAACCAACATAAGTAAATGGGAGAATAGGAATAGAGGATAAATACCTAATGTACTTCATTCCTCTGCCCTTGACTATTTGAATTAAAGACTTTTTTTTCCAGCAGGGATATTGAGGAAGGATTTAATAAATGGGACGATATTTGGTGAGAATGTCTCATGAAGGTTTCAGTACAGAAGACATTTATGTCAAAAGTGAATATGAAGGCGAGCGTGCTGAAGTACTCGGCACATACCTATTGTCTTTCCTCTGAATACTTTGCCTTACCTCTTTCTACTCCTCCTTCCAAACTCTGTCCTTACATCCCACCTTTGTCTCCTACTGATATTCTCTCCTCCTCCTCATAAAAATTAGGTGGAAAGTCAACTAGCCTAGAACTACTTCTAAGGGGTATCTAAATCATTCCTGGTCTTTTGGGACCACCTTCAAGAAGTGGGATTGTGACAAGCAAAATTTGGCATATTGAATATATGCTCTTTTCACGGCCACAGTTACAGGTTAGTATATAAATCTAGTGTTGACACATTATTTTCTAGAACATAATTTCTCTCCAGTTATGGATCTAATACTGCAGCAATAATTACGGGCTTCCATATGAATCCAACACATGCTCATTTCCTAAGTAAATACTAGCTGAAGCCTGAATAAAATACTTACGCTTCAGGATATTTCTTTGCTCTAGCTCTTCAGTTGTAGGCCTCTGGCTAAGTCTCCTGTGAGAACAAAGTAAATGACTGATTTAAAACCAGATTCAAATAATAAATTCCAATTTGTAATACAGAACATATTTTGTAATGTCAAAAGGTATTTCTCATATGGCTGTGCTGTTCTTTGCCAGCACAGGTAATTTCCAGACAGTTATAATAACTGCACATGTAACCATAGTGGCAAGTGGCTGTTTGTTTTAAAAGATGTACTGCTGCCACTTGAACACATAAATAACTGATAATTGAATAATACTACAGAAATTGCACCACAAATTAAAATTCCTCACAGGTGTATGAAAGAATTCATAAATCTTCTTTTGTTCCCAAGCACCATCTTTATGATAAGTAGTGCAATTGTAAGACTATTATCAGATATTCTGAATGCAAATCTTATTACTTTTTAAAAAGAAGAAACAACAACAAAACCCACAAGCTGTTCATTTGTCACTGAATTGTACGTACAGTACAATTGGGAGTTTTAACTGAAACTTAATTTTATTTAGTTACCTATATATAACAACTACCCTTACAGAAAAAACCAAATTGAGATTTTAATTTTCTGGTTTGTATAGTAAAGAACATGGTTGATGTTGTCTCTATGTTTACTAAACAAGTTCACTTGCTCACTTGAGAAAAGGAGCATGAAAAATTCCAGCAGTAAAACTTATTTTGCAGATTTGTCGAAGATAGGTGTTCCTCTGTCCAGCAACACTCACACAGTTCACTATGAACTGTCTTCAGCGTCGTGAAACTCATCCAATTCAAATCATGCCTGGACTTCCAGATGTGTCTCAAAGGAATGGCAGACCCTGCCCCTGGCTGAGCTGTGGAAAGAGATTTCCCACCAGACCTTGATGCTGCCAAGTGTTGATCACCACGCTGGGAATTTTTAAGGAACTTGGTGTCAAACTTCGTTGTGATTTTGGGTATGAGCACAGCCCTGACACACACAGACATTGTCTCCTGCCACCAAAGCAGAGCTGTATGGGGAGCATGTCAGCTCTCCAGCAGAACCCACCATGTCCCTGTGCAAGGAGATCGGGGAGGAACCAAAGCAGCTTCTGCAGTTCTAGCCCCCGAGGGAGCACTGACAAGCAGGATGTGATCACCAGAGCTGGGATTTGGTTAGGAAAGTGGTGATAACCACACCACTTTATTAGCAAAAGAAAAGTGACCCTCAGGCTCTACACAATAGATGTATCACTCTTACTGTTAAGTAATTAAATAGGTGCCTTATCCAGCCTCCCAGTTCACACACAAACTCAGTTTCTAAATGTTAATGCAGAGCTGCTTTACTCTGTACTGGAGCAGTACCAACTGGACTATCCTATATCTGTAAATGTCCAACCAACACAAGACATCGTCCAGATCTGTCTGGACAACATTCCTGAGCCCAAGAGAAACAAGGACAGATCTGGCAAAATACAGACATGCTGTAGTCTATTCTCAGAGACATGAAGATTTTAAAAAAAAAAAGCTTGTAAAAAGGCAAGTGAAATATTTTCATGCAATGTTCTCAGGTCTAGAAAGAGAAAGTAACATATATCCCATAGCAGTTTAACAGCATGAGAAAGGCATGCCTCAGAGGTGGGCACAGTAAAACAACAGACACTGACCTGCAAAGTCAGCCTCCTTCCACTTCTTTTGCTGGAACCAACACACGAATAATGAAGGAATTAGAGAGCAGGAGGAGGATAGGGAGAGTCAGAAGGGACAAACATGCACAGGCATGCTCTGTATGTCAGAACTATGACTCTGTCTGAGATGGGTGTACATACAAGTGAAAGTTCCTGCCAATCAATTTGAGAAAAATCCTGAACCATAGCACTGATTATTGTGGACTCATTGTTACCCTCTTCTTCTTTCCTTTTTTTTAACCCAACAACCCAAAAACCCAGAACCTCTCACATTTGTTCCTTGCAGGACAAAAAATGAATTATTGACATTTTAAAGTTTTGTGAGAAATAAAGCTACTGTTTTCCAGACAGTTATACCACAAAGATCCTGCAGTGCATATTGGGCTGCATTTAAAACATGAACCCAGCGTTCTTAATTCTCTTCCTCCACCTCCACCCAGTCAAATCACATTTACCCTGAGACTGATACCTCACTAGCTTTGTTCCAATCTGATGTCTGATTTCCTGCCTTTCCTCTTCAGATGTACGCTGCAAGATGTTTTTGTCCTCTAATTCTTTCTTAGATGGTCTGTTGCCAAGTTTGATAGCAAGAGTATCTCTACGACGGATTTTACTTGCCAAAGAGCCTGAGGAAAGGAAGAGTAGGGTAGATTTAGTTCATTTATGCTTAGGTTACAGACGCAAACTCTGAGTAAAAACTTTAATACCTCCCCAAAGCGACCTTGTTCCCACATGCAGAAGAGGAATTTTAATTAACATCAAAAGAAAAATTTTAGCTCAGTTCTCAAAAATAAAAAGCTAAAAGGCTTGGAGGAAAAAGCTACCAGCCAAATTGATACAAACATCACTTGTCATCTGTGAAGTGATAGGATAAAAATGACAAATCTACACTTAAGTGTCTTTGAAGTCTAATACATTACAGATTGGCTTATTTATCTACTTAGTATATTTAGCAACCTGCTGCTCTTTCTTCAGCCTTAAATGGTTTAGTCTTATTCTATCATCATTTCCCTCATTCTTTCAATTTTTTTTTCCAATCAATTACCCCTGTCATCTTAAACTTATTTATAAATTAAAACAAAAAAATACAGCTTAGAGAAGTGCTCTGAGTGCTTGTAAAGTAACCTAGGCAGGAACCCCAACACATTGAAGCAATCTGTTTATCCATAAAACTGACACAGTAGGGACAAGGGCCTTGCAGCTTGGTCAGCATTAGCTCCAGCCAGCTGTGGAAGAAAGGGTATTTTTCACACCCTTTATAGTCTTTCCCTTGTGTCTTGACATTCTGACCAAGGTGGGCTACATATGTCCTAGGCTGGCAGATTTTCACCATGTAAGGCAGTTTGGTAAGACCGCAGGCTCTCAGCTCACTTCTCATAAGACATCATGCTGCTGCCTGAATACATGAATTTTTGGTTTCTATCACACTGGATTTTATTCAAACCCAACAAAGAACTGCAGAAGACTTCAGCCTCTTGAGCTACCTGGCACTTCACCTTCTGCCGCACCAATGGCCAAGATAAAAAACACACGTTCATTTTCGCTCACCCCACTTTGGTACACAGCACTTTGGTGTTCAGGACTTCTTCCCTGAGCACAGAGAAGCGCCTCCTCCAGAGCACCTGTGGGCAAGGCTCTCAAGCAATGGTTCAGTAGTGATTTTATACTGACATATGGCCACCCTGCAGGGAGTAGAGATAGGGCTGCCTGCCTCTCCATCCCAACAGCCTGCTGCTGCCACCTCTTTGCCCAAGCAAAGGAGTAGCCATTGGGTGAGCTGGATCAGGGAACCACCAGTTATATTGAAAATCAGCTCAACAACAGCCACTGCTGCAAAAATGAATTTGAGTGCTGGCCTAAGGGAAGAGTGAACAGCTGGGAGCAGGGATTAGGGAGAATGGGGGTAGGACAACCCCTTCAGCAGCTGCAGGGCTTCTGCACAATTAGGGTGATGATAGAGTCATGACCTCAGATGAAATTTTACAACTTAGATGTAAACTACTGTGATCTGCTCTGTCTGCTAAGGTCGCTCCAATGCTTAAAACATCCTGATCAAAAAGGAACAAATGACTTTCAGACAGTGAAGCTGACAACTGATGGGCTTCCTCTGTCATCCACCACACATGTAACTCACACAAGGAATTTGTGACAGAGGTGAGCCAAATCAGCGGTTTGTGATGCCCTAACATGGAGGCCTTGTTCCACCCTCATGTTCTTCTGAACCTACTCCTCCCACCTCTACTCCCATCTGTGCACTGCTCTCATCCATGCACAGGCCCCAGCAGGTTTCTGATCACAATTGTCTGGGAGAAGCAGGACACTCATTTCTCAGTAGTGACAAAATACTAAATCCCCTAAAACCAGCCCCTGCAGTCATCTCTCTCTTTGCTTCACACCAGCATGGGTCAGGCATGCTCACATAACGCAATCTGCAAAAGGTAGCCTGCAGCTAAGAAGCTAAGCAGGATGCTTACTTTCAGCGCTTGCATTCTCATCATCATCGTCGTCATCATCATCTGTGTACAGTATCGGCCCATCTGAGTCTGAGTCACTGCCATGGCTCTCTCTGCTACTTTCACTCTCATGAGGGGCACCACTGTCAGCAGCCTCCTCCACTGGTTCAGAGTGTGCCTGGTTTGGAGCCTCCACTTCTTGGTCTCCTTTCATAGCCAAGCTGTTAATTTGTAAGCAGACACGGTGATACATTAACGCAAGCAGAAAAGAACACAAATGGGAGACAGATTGTATAAGCAAGTATGAAAAGTTCTGTTATTCAAACTAATACCTTTCTAAAAAATGTACATATGTAAAACATTTATAACGTATGCAGATGTGTGTATGTATCTATGTTAGGAAAAAGGATTCAAACAATCTGGAATCATGTGCTGCAAAGACTACATAAAGACAAATCCTAATTGTTTTTTATTTCTTGTGGGATGGGACCAACAGTGCATAATAAAGAGAGAAAACCAGTTCATAAAGTTGGGGGTAAGAGGAGCGAGTTGGAGAGCAGATGGGAGTGCAAAGCTTCCTTTTCTGGAAGCCTAACCCTATTTATTGTAAATACAGTTTCACTGCAGTTGAGTCCAAAATGTTCATGACCATCACTGACAACCACGGAAATTGGCAGCAGACTGCCCTTTGCCTTGGGAAAATCTTCGTGTAAAAGAAGGGTAGAGCAAGGGGAGATGTAGCACAGGAATGTAATCCTGACACAGATGTACCAGCAAGAATTTAAAGGAAGGTCTCTAGGCTACTGGTATCTAGACTAAACTCTATCGGGTTTATATAAAAGATGCTGGTTCTTGAGGCAGGGAAAAGATAAATCATTAAGCCAGTTCCATTTTGCTGCCAACTATTTTGCTTAAAAAGTGTAATTATGACCTTTCTCTTGACTAGTTTTTACAGTACCTGAGATTTATACAAGCTACTAGGCAGTGACAGACCAAAGACCCACTAATTGGAGCCTGAAACTCGTTTTCAAGCGTGCAAGTAAATTCAGCCATTGAATTTAGAGCTTTAGCACCAAGATATTTAATGACATCCACAAAAAAAAAAAGTAAACCCCCTTATAATTCAGCATAATTTCTTCTTTGCCTTTATGAGAGAGAAACAGAAGTGTCACCAGCTACTAGCTCAACTGCTGACAGCAGTGTCAGCCAAACAATGATGTAAGAGGCAGGTTGTGAGCAATGACCTTCTGGGGAAACATGAGGTACTGCAGGTGAATGGCTCAAAGGCACTGGAAAGGAACAAATTGTGCTGGGATGCAACGCAAACTATTACCAGTCAGCAGAAGAAACAGAAGAGATTCCTGTGTGCCTACAGCATCCCTTGCAAAGAAACGTGGCTTCCTTAGCTGTGGGTCTTACCACTCACCCAGGACAGCAATACTGTCTTACCTTTCTGTGTCTTCTCCACTAGCATCTGGACCTCTGCCTAGGGCCGTACTGCTCAGACTCTCATCTGTGCCATGCTCAGTCTGGAGAAGAGTTTTAGTATCTGATCCAGGGCTGCATGGCCCTGCCACACAGCTGTCTGACACATCCTGGGCATCTGAGGAGACAGCAGGCTGACCAGGTGCAGCAGGGAAAGGAGGTGGAAGTGGAGGTGGAGGAGGAGGGGCAACGGTGGGAGGAGGGGGGACAACAAGCTTGCTCGATTGGTCTGTGTCCTCCATTTCAAAAGTTACTATGGAAGGTTGCTCAGCCTTGGGTTTTTCTGTCTTCACTTCCAAACTGTTGGCTGTGGCACCTGAGGGGGAAGAAGCAGCCCCATCTGGTGCTGTTCGTGGGGTCGACTGTTTCCCGGGTTTTTTCTTGCCCCTGGGAGTCCCTGATGTGCCCAATTTGCTGGAAGTCTCCTTAGAGGCTTTGGGGTGAGATGATGTGGACAAAGGAGATGGTGATGAAGACTTGGAGTCTGGTGGTTTTCTTGCATGAGAGGAACCAGCTAAATAAGAAAAGAAAAAGGATTTTACAGTCTTGCAATTGTATGATTTTGGCATCGTATTTCCTGCATGGATTGATTTGTGCTGGTATTTAAAAAATGAAAAAATTACACTTGATACTTCTACAGTCCTTCATCTAAACGCTTAAGATAAGTAAATGTTGCAGTTCCAATTTCACCTTTGCAGTGGGAAAAACTGAAATGATGAACAGCTGAAAAAATCAGCCTTACAAACCGGTGAGAGTTTGTTTTGAGCAGTCTGCGTTGGCTCACTACAACTTCCCTGGACATAATCTAAAAAGTCCACTACCTATTCCAAAATTGTGCAGTGTCCTATTTAAAAAAAAAAACGCTCCCTGACAGAGAAAACTGCTTGACCTTTTCTAGCACATGAATTTTGGGTCTGAACAGTGGGAAAACCCTATGATTCTCCTTATGCTTTTTTTCCTCAGACATATGAGGACTGTTACAGGTATCAATTAATTACCTTTCACAATGTTATTGCAACTGGTGTGCTCCTACTTAATGGCAAACAGCAGAGGGACAGCAAAACCATGTACTTTTAAGTCCAGCTGGATATATCCATAAAACAGAGGCAGAAACCACCAATCTCACTCTGCACAGATGACCTTCAGAAGGGAGAAGGCACTGAAGGCCTCCTGTAGGTACTGGAGGTCTTTGTCTTACCAGTGATCAGCTTGGGCAGTATTGAAACTGTTGTGAAACAAGGTTTTGACACTAGCTGTACAAGCTGGCCAGTGATGCTGCTGTTTAACCCTGCAATACTTACCATACTGAAACATATATGTATAATGCCCAAGTTCACAAGAGATTTCAGCTAGCCTGCTTGCTCATGTGCATTCCATCCTCTGAGCTGGGAGCTTCAAACTTCTGAATTTCATTTAAAAAGCAATAAAAATGATAACTGTCTTATGGTTCAGTCCTTTTCATCAAAATGCATCTAACTCAAACAATTCTGCAGTAGTAAAAATGCATTAACCTCCAGAGAACAAATGAAAGCATTATAAAGCTACACA
The DNA here is from genome assembly GCF_001604755.1 of Lepidothrix coronata. Classification (NCBI taxonomy): domain Eukaryota; kingdom Metazoa; phylum Chordata; class Aves; order Passeriformes; family Pipridae; genus Lepidothrix; species Lepidothrix coronata. The sequence continues at coordinate 2,471,755 of NW_016690303.1, read as the reverse complement.
GCAGCCTTGCAGCTAAGCTTACTGAGTAAAACAGAAAGCTGTAACAGAAATCTGCTGGAAGGCCTACTTTACTTACAAGCAATTAAATAAAAACAAAACCCTGGCAGATTAGGAGAGAATCAAAATACAGATACTGGCCATAGTAAGTTCATGATATAAAAATAGCTTTCACAGTGAGACTTTTCTCAATCTCCAAGACGGAAAGTAATTCAAAAGACACATTATACCATTCTCTTTTGTAGCTGAGTGTTATGGTTTATAAACACTTAGCGTTCTTTAAGGCTTTCAGTACATCTGGAAAAATCCATAAAAACTTTAGGCAAATCACTGTTCCTCTTCCCGCTGCAAGGTGACTGTAAAGGGCAGCATCCCGAATCTACTGATACTGCACTAATCTTCCACATCAGGTACAAATCACTGACTTAACATACAAGCAAAACAAAATGAAGCAGAGAAATTGTATAGGCAGTAGTTCATAATTGCAGTGGAAAGAGATGTTGGTTCCAACCTGCATATTATTTAGCAGAAACCTTACTGAGAAAGTGGATGGTTGCAAGAAAAGGCTCTGGTTCTGATCCAGCAAAGCACTTCAGTGCAGGCTGGAGGTCAACAGAACCATTTACATGCTTACACTTAAAAACTGCAGCATAATACAAATATACAGCCACACAATTGTTGCTGGGAAAATGTCAAAAGATGTTTCCATTGTAAAAATCCTTACATTATTCTCAGAACCTTTCTGGACCTGCAATTAGATACAGAAACTTGAAAGATTTCTCCCACTGAAAACCCCCCTACGCTTCCACATGGGTCAAAAGTGCTATTGCCATTGTTGCTTTTGACTGGGCTGGCTGACAATTTTCTGTCATGCTTCTTTTTAAGTAGAAGATTTGAATTTTGATTAAATAAAAAATTTCATGGCTTTTATTTGCCTTTTGGCACATGTCCATGCCTGCATTTAAGTCCCATTTTCCCAGTTCCACTATTTCAGTTTGGAAACCTACTGTGTTGCCCTCAGGAGAGCCATGGCTCAGGTTGTTACTCATATTCCTCCTCTCCTTCACAGGACTGGATCACTGGCTGCATCATATGGGCACTTTCACAGGGATCTGACAAACCTCTTCTACTAATACTGTTCCAAATCAGGTATATTTATTAAGTATTGCCCCATTTTGAATGAACACAATATATTTTTAATGTCAGAAGAAACTATCAGTAGAATAAGGGATATGTGTACATATTTTACATCTGTACGGTCACAAGCATTGCATGACATTTCAGCAGGGCTACTAAAAGACAAATCTGGAATCTGTACGCATTTTAATTTAAAAAGTCAGATACCTGACAGCTTGTTACCACCCATTTGTATAAACATTGCTTTATGCGATGGATTGTTTTATTTCTGAAAGGTCTGCTGTTCATTCACTTAGGAAGAGCTGAGTTTTCCAGTTGCATGTGAAATAAAAGCAGCAAGTTCTGGATTTTCAAAATGTTTATTCTTGTAGTCATCTGATGTAGAAGGGACAGTTAATACCAAGTTAATGGATATTTTATGGAAAAGTTATTATTGTAACTCTAGAAGTCTTGCAATGTTTTCAAACAGTCCTCTTCTGTATGCTTCAAATACAAAACGTGCCAAAATGCACAAGCTATGAAGCAGCATATTTGCAGAGAAAACTAGAGGGACTGAAGGACTTTCAAAGACGAACAGAGGATTGAAAACACAAGGCTTGTATAAGTTTGCTAATGCGTATATGGAGTCCATTCATCACAATACCACTTGAGTTCAAATTACATCTGGATGTTTTCATTTTGGTTATTGTCTACATTGCAACCATTCAAACTCTAGATCAGAACCTTAAGAACACCTACCTATAATCTTTAATCTAGCATCACTGCCAACTTTTAGTTCAAAAGTGTGATGGTAAATACATGTGGGATGTGGCTGATGATTGACATTTTCCATTTCCAGTGTGTATTTAGAATCACAGCAAGCCATCAGCTAGCTCAGGAAGACCTGTTCATTTCTAATGGTTATAATTCTTTTCTTTTTCCTTTTTTTTTGAGCTAAACCAACTGCTACTTAACAGTCTTTTAAGATGTCTTAATGGTTTTGTCCTTTACCTCTTTGTGATCTTGTAATATTGTCAAATTAATTGGAATAGCTGATATGTCCAGCAGAAAGTTATAGCAACACCAAAGTAGTTTTACTTTGGAGCAACTCATGTGACAAAGAAGTCACCTTTTTTCCTACTTGCTCTTCAGCAGTTCTCTGGGTCATTTTGTTGCCAGCTTTCACACTTGAACTGAAAATTCAATATTGTCCCTGATAGGCTTTGTGTTGTGCATACATTCATTAAACAGCGCAGTGATCTGTCTGGGGTTGTCTGGGGTTTTTGTAGACAGCAGAATCAGAGCTCAGTGGGAAGCTAGCTAAACATCCATGGCATGCTCTTTAGTAACATAACAAAGGCAGGAGTTATCATAAGACCAAGCCAAGCATCCCCATGCACATGCACCCACCATAACTGGCACTGCATGGGCAGTACTCACCAGCTTCTTGATTTGCCCTGTGACCTGTTGGCTTGGGCGGCGGGAGAGGAGGCTGCTTAGCAGGACCCTTTCCCTTTTTTTTAGCATGAGGTGCTTCATTACCCTTATGGCTGGTGGTTGTGGAAGCAGCAATGGCATTTTTTGGTGGCAGTAGAGCTTTTTTAGATTTAGGCTTAGGCTTGGGTAGTGGTGGAGCATGGGATGTTGGTATTTCTGGGCAGTGACCAGTAGTGCTCTCTATGGATAAGAAAGTGAACAGAAGCCAACTGACACAGACATACACCATGTAAATTCAACAGCAAGCCCCAAAACAGTGACTACTTGTGTTGCTTGAGCTCTTGGGAATCAGGAGAGACTTAATCTTCTGCCTCTTAAGGAAGTATTATCTCAGAAAAAAATACTGTCTGTCTCAGTTCAAGTCCTTCTCACAGAAGATATTTACCTGGAACTTCTTTCAGTTTCATTTATTCTGGACCTCCAAGGATCATCTTTACATCCATTATCCTAAACCAGACTGCTGGCTGCAAACTAAACATGGGAAATGCCATTTACTCCTCTAACAAATTTCCTTGGCTTCTTTCCAACCCTACCCACCCCAAGATCAACAGGCTATAAAACTCAGATTCCTGTGAATCTGAATGTGAACATGGCCATTCTGTCAGCCATGGGTTCAAATATGGCTACACAGCTGAAATTTTCCCCTGAATCAACCCATTCTTCTAAGCTGCAGATTGCTTGCTGTTAGCAACTTATTTTGGGTAACTTCTTCAGGGTATTTCTACTCTTCAGAAACAGATGAAGCTAAATCAGATAAGATATCATTTGGCATGGGAATGCTCTCCTCTCCTGCAAGTTCTTTGGGTACTGTTATATGACTGCACTTTCAAGAATCAACAGTTCATTAGTCAACAGGAATTTGGACTTTATCTACATTGTGTTGTGCAATAGGAATGGCTCTGTAGAGTGAAAGAGGTAGCACTCAGGATTCAATGTCCACAATGTGCATTCCAGGAGACTTGACTTTGTACTGTCTTCGGGCTAGTTCTGTAGATTGCATGACTGGTGGTAGTGGGAGCAAAAATTCCTGAGTGCATCTTTTGGCTTAGTTTCCTCCAAAAGGAACCTGGTTTATGTGCTCTGCAAACCAAAGAAGGGTAAGTGGGGATGACTAGGAAATTCACTTCAAAATGCATGCCTAATGCCAGCTGTAATGTTAATGTAGGTAAGCCGTTTATAGTCAAACATAAAATTTTGCACATAATCATTGTGGTTGTAAGACTATGTGTCCCCACATGGGAATCTTTATCTATTCAATTACACTAATTCTGTGCCCATTCAGTCTCAAGATAGCCTTCCCAAACCTTTATGAAAAGGTATGTTATAAAAGCAAGAGCATACCATCAGAATCATACCCGATTTATTTGTATGTTACTAAAACCTAAAATGGTTGGGGAAGAAAGGAGACAAAATAAATGGACATTCCCATCTCTCTTCCTTCCCATGTAAAAGATTCCCAAGAGATAAGCAGCACATTTTAATTTTAAGATTAGTAGATGAAAAACAAATAATGTGTTGGACAACAAAGACATTTCTTCACCTCAGAAACAAAGCCTTTCCAACCTCTAGCTTAAGGCTTGTTAACACGAACTCAGTGCATTGCCTGCATTATTAGCAGCAACTTGCATGTCTCTTCATGAACTGAAGGAATTAACATTAACTGTCCAGTGTCTTCCTCCTTTATTTCCAGCCTGTTATAGACTAATATGTTTTTGCTAAAGTTTTGAAAGAACCATTTCACAGCGACCTTTTACAGCTTTCAAACAAATTCTTTCAAGCACAGATTCTTATACTGTCTCTTAGTTTTTCAGAGAAAGACTCTGGATGGAGAAAGAAACATGCTTATTTGTTACATTTTGGTCTCTTCTTTTATAGCAAAAATGTCTCCTTGTGAAATTCTACCTACCTTCATTTGAAGTTGAAAAGCTGATTTAATTCTGAAAAAGCAGGACATTTTAAAAATTTGAATTCCATTAATAACAAACATGACAAGAGAAGATACATCTTTGTATTTTGAAGATCTTGAAGGACATGATGATCCAAAATAATTTTAAGTGTAAACAATTCTTTGATATACCTTTTACTTATGGATCCAGAATGCTGTAATTTTACCTACTAATATGAAAAAATTTAAAACTTGTGTACTTGTACACCATTACCATGTTTTGTGTCCAGACATAGTAGTAGAGAAAATATGAAAAACAGAATTATAACCCAGTAAAAAGTAATACTCTATGCACCATATTCTAAAGTAATACAGTCAATCTACACTAAACTATATAACTGATTAAATAATGTATATCAGAATTTATCTTCTGATTCAGGAAAAAAAGTACAAAAATACAACAAAATATAAGGCTAAAGCTTTACTTAGTTGCAAATACACACATCTTAGTGACAACCATCTGACAATTTTGGATTTTTCTTTAAAGAAATAACTAAGAACTACAAATGAAAACAAAAATTAGAACAGTTCATTCTCATCAAAGTTCTTGCTTGCAGACTTCAGTTGTGATTAAAATTGGCAATTTATATAACATTGATTTTAACAGAAATGCATTGCCATCACTGGGATATCATCTTTACCTAGGACAGTTCTTTTCATACTGTTATGTACATTGTACTGAAGACTGGCAGACTCCGGCACAGCAGCATCCTATCTCCTCAGATAGTTACAGCTCTCATGAGTCTTGACCGTCCCTTGATTAACTAATGCCCTGTCTTGGCCTTGATGAGTGAATCTTCTTTTTGCTCATAGCCAGGATGAAAGCTGTGGCAAAGACAATTGCCTTTGACTGTACCATTCTTCTTGGCATCTTATTAGCTTTACTGTTTTTATCTTTGTTAGCTTCATCTTTTTTTTCTCAGTGTCACTCTGATCTTGACCAAACTATTGTTTCTCGTTTAGCTGAGATACGGATTTCCAGTTCCTACCTGACCAGTCCATTATACCAGCTTTTGCCAATGACAAGCCAAGTTTTGAAGCAGACACTTTTCACTCTTTTTCTTCTCTTGCCCCTCAGGCTTTTGTGAATATTCACTGACTGTCCTCCCTCAAACTCCCCTCTACTGTGATGCCAAAGCTGACAACATTTAGGCTGCCAGTACTGTGCTTGTTTTCCTGGTCTGGTGTCCTCTGGTTTTTCAGTGCCTAACCATAGTGTCCTTTCTTTTACTGCAAGTCCATTGGAAACTTTTGTGGTTTCCTGCATCTATGTAAGACATTATAATAAATTTCTGATATATACAGAAACAAATAGTAATAGTAATACAAATAACTAATAACAACAATAGTGATTTGATCTTGAACAGTGACGGGGATGGTCTGATGTCTGTAAATGGCTACAGACACAATTATGTTGTAATTGTACCTCCCTAACATGATTCTGCTTGAATATGGACCCATGGTCTTCATGCCTGCTCTTTCTTTTGCCAAAACAAGGAGGCATCTGAATCAGTTCAGACCTCTCTATTTGTTCAGTCCAATCCCCCAGATACCTCAGTACCAGCTGCAATGTATTTTTATTGCTGTTTCATTTCTCAGTGTAGACATCTGTTCATTAAGAACTGACCTTTTAAGAAAAGGTCTCCAAAACACATCAAAGAGGATTTCTGCACTGCTGTCTTGATCAAGACATCTGCTGTAAAAGCAACCCACCTATAATTTACTCTTTTATCAGGAAAGCAAAGCAAATGTTAGTATCTCATTAAACATTTGGATCAATAATATGTTTATGTTTAGAATACATTTTCCCAAAGGTCAGATTTTCAAGAGACTCATTTGGAGACCAGATTTTCTTGATCCCAGAAATTGTGATTTGGGCCAGACTCTTAAGAAAGTTCTATTCTCATGTGAACACTTAAATGATGGTCAGAGTTACAAAGTTCTCAGTATATAACAGCTCTTGTGGGGACTCACCAAGTCTCAATGACTTTCAGAGAGATGCCATATGCACTGAAAATCGGATTTTTGCAAACTAGAAGTGGGACCTTTTGCAAACTCTGGACCAAGTGGACCAATGAAGATCCTGGGCATAGTTTCAGAAGCTAGGTTGTAAAATACAAGACTTTTTTCTTTACTTTTGTGAACTTCTAAGGAACAGAAGGCCAAAGCTTTTCTACCTGAGGATTTTGTCATACAGTACTGGTATTTTTGTTTCTCCAGCTAGAGCAGTATCATGAAGCTACCTCACAGCAAACCCATAGTGCTGAAGCACAAGCATATGATCTACATCAACTGCAAAGCACCCTTCTCCTGGAAGAGGAACAGAACTCAGTGGAGCAAAACTATGTAGAATGAAAATTGGAAATAATGTATGATTTGTTGTCTTTCACGGGATGACTCCCTGCACAATGAAACTCAGTAAGAGTTTTCCAAATCATGATTCTCCTTTCCAGACTATGCAGAGAGCTGTGTTTTGATTCACCAAAACCCAGGAAGCTGTCATTCAGAAACATAGGACACAGAGCAAGACAAGATGTCTTTTGTCACTTTTTTGGACTCATTGATTGTGCTGATGCAGGTGGTCAGCTCAGACAAATCCTTTCATAAACTTAGATTCAACCAGCTCAATTTTTTGTTCCTATTACTGCTGCTAAAATTCTGTTCAAGAAAAGACCCATTCTAATTGTTAGAAAGCTTCCTTTAATTTCCAGTCTAACTGTATTTCAAGCCACAGTTTATTCCTTTCTACTTGTGCCAGCATTGTCCTTTAGCCATGTTCTCTCCTGGCTATATACCAGCTTGCTACATTCATCAAATGCACTCAGGCTCTCTCAGGCTCCGTTTTGCTAGACTGAACAAGAACAGCTGTCTCATGATGCTGTTTGCAGTTCTCTCTGCAGTTTTGAATTCATCTTTCTTGAAGATGGATGAGCAGATCTGCACGTCTACAAACTTCTAGAACTTACTGACTGTTTTCGACAGCACTGTGCACAAAAGGTCTTGTAACAGAGACAGTGTAGAAAACAGGAGAGGGGAGAAAGGGACAGGTATAACATCTGACCTAAAGCCACCATGTTTAGGTGTTTTGCATTGGTTTCTAAATAAAATAGGGAAAGAACCCAACTGACTGTCATTTTACAGTGTTAACTACCCAACCTATGTGTTAGAAGTAAGCTGTTAAAAAAAGAGAGAACACCTAAAATGTATTCACTGTCAGCTGCATACTTTTACCATTTCTTGATCTATGGGAGACTTGGAAGGTGAGAGGTATGTATATTTCTATATTCCCTTATACTTTCTGTAAAGATATACCCAAATAATTGAATAGTTAGTTCATTAAAATAATGTATATAGTCTTAATTCTGGAGCCACATAAGGATATCTTTCTTATTAAAAAAAAAAAAAAAGTTGCTTTACGAGTCAGGAGCTTCCTCTGGCACTCAACTTTTGTGGGTGAAAGCCCATGCCTCTCACATCAGCCTACTAGCATGAGCCAGCCCAGCTGACTTAATAGACAGGCTCTGCCCAAATACAGCTTTATATAGAGTAGCTTTCCTTTTAAGAAGACTTGGATTCAACCTCATTTACACAGTTCAGGTGATGAATCGAAGATATACTATTCTTAGAAGAACTGGTTTTAGCCAGCAAATAACTCTGCTGGAGTGAGAGATTCTTAGGGAGTCAGGCAAAAAACCCTACAACCTTTTATGTATGCTGCTTATATCAATGATCTACAGAGCTCAGGAGTGTAGGAAGCCAGCTAGGCACACGAGGGAGGAAAGTCTGCCTCATCTCTCACAGTGACTGGTTTGCAGGATTAATCTGAGACAAAGCAGGCTCTTGTCTGAGACCCTGGGAGATAAGGGTTACTATCTTAAATTCAACAAGTTTTGTTCTCCTTTGGGGAAAAAAAAGAAAAGACCTCTGAGAAAAGGAATCTAAAAAATTTGACTTTCAAGATCATTCCTTAGTAGACAAACTAAAGTGTTAGTCAGCAATGATACATGCTCATAAGACCAGAGTTTGTACCTCCAACCTTCTTTTTTGGTTACCCATAAGGAAAAGAAAAGTTTAAGATTTAAGGAGAGCAGACAAAAATATAGAGAAAGGAACCTCTGAGCCCAACATACTGGAACATTTGCCAGCTCTCATATGAGAGTTCTCCTGTGGGGAAAAAAAATTATGCGCAGGTAGCCCACAAATTCATTTGGAAGCAGGACTACAAACTGTTTCCTTCCCTTAAAGATATGAGAAAACCTGAGAGGATCAATTTGCTATAAACGGTCCAGAACATTCCAGAAGCTTATGCTCCATGTCACCCATGACACCTACAACATAGCTGTGGCTTCCCGAAATGCAATTATTTAGCAAAGCAGTACCTAATACACCTGACTGATGGTATGCAAAACAAAACTTACTACTTTTTTCCAACCATCTTGCTAATGGTTACTGAACCTTTCACTTCTTCAAGCCCAAGTTAACAATGCAATGTGGAAGCATCTACCAGAACTGTTAAAAGAGCTAGCTTGCTGTGATAAAAATGAGTAAGACACAAGTTTAAAAACTGAACTCAGCTACAAATCCAGGGTTCTCTAGTACATCTGTGTTCCAGAGACATCTTGGGAGGGCAGAAAGGAGAAAAGCAGCTCTGACATAGTGCCAGGAGGCTTTACAAGGAGCAGCATGCATGCTGTATCACCGTGCTATGCCCCTATACCTAGGGAGGCAAACAGTGAATATTTTGACACCTATTCTACTGATATGGCTTTTGGTCTTCTCCAACACTGCTGTAGGGGGCAGGAGGCAAAGAGACTCCTTGGATCCCCTTTGTGATGCTTATATCACACCTGGAACCTGGAGCTCTGGGGACTGCTGGGGCTGCTGTAGGCTGGTGCAATGGGTCAGGAGCCCTGACACAGTGGTACAGTTCAGACTGCTGCCCAGACAACCAGGATGTTCTTTTATATGCTACCTGTCTACTTGCTGCTCTGTATCCCTTGCAAGACTCACAGATAATAGCTACAGTTTAGCTCTTTATTTTCTGCAAAAGATGCTAGCAATTTTTCTTAGTCAAAACAAAAGAATTTAGAAGTCAGCCTAGCACAAACATAATGTGAATAAATAATCTCAGAAAAAAAATTCTCTGATTTCTCATCGACAAAGCTTTACCAATCAATTACCTCTTTTATGTAAAACTGTCACTAGTTTCTTATCATTCTGCCATAAAGGAAAAAATTTCTTTTAAATGCCCTCCTTGGATGACTGTCATCATTACTATAAATAGCAACAGTTACACTATTAAATTCCCAAAGGGAATTTTTCACCAAATACAAAAGGCACCTGTGAGCTGACAGGCAGCAGGTGGGTACACAGTTTATGAAACTGCCTAGCAGCAGAGGGAACAGCTTTCAGGGGTTGTCTTCTTTACTTGCTTCTGCTTAACTCATTTTTATATTGCATGGCTGAGCCTATTGTTTGCCCTGTTGATAATGTATTCCCATAGCTCATGCTGAAATAACTTTGTTCCTTTAACTTCTTTTAATTCCTAACATATTCCACATTGTACAGCATGTTGCTGCCAATTCTCACCATATTATCACAATTTGCCTATATTGCTTGTTCTTTTTAAGATTCTGGCTCCAGCAGTCATCATATATGGCAGAAGGGCATTTTCAAGACCCACTTGAACAAGAGAGCAAGTAAAAAGCACCATCATTTCATAAGAGCATTATAAAATAACTTCCTAAGTTTCAGGGGCCGAGATGAATTTTTGGAACCCTTTGATTCAGTCAGAGTTGGAACAGCAGCACAGTGTGCTACTAAACAGCAGGAGTTAATCCTGTTTTCAGGTCTTACAAACGTGTATATATCTTCCTTCAAGATTTACACATTAGAGTTAATGACTTTAAGAAACCTAACATTAGGCTTACTAAAGATGAAGTCCTTGCAGCCACTACTCATGATTGTCAGCTAGTATTCACTCCTATCTCAGTTCTCATGATGGAGGGTTGTGATCTGAAGCACCAGCATGTTTTATGGTCTTAGCAGAAGACAGTGAGTTAGGTATGTGTGTTTCAGCTCTGATTTTGATGCTCTGTGAGCATAAGCAAACCTGTACCTGCCATTGGGTGTGTGTATAATGCATACCTACTGCATCTGCCATAAAAAAATCACCCAGGACTAATCTGCAGGTGAGACATATCTGTGAGATGGAGTGGGCCTTACTCTTACATCGAGTTTAACAGGCTGGCTCACCTTCTTGCTTAATGTGCTATAAAGTAAAGAATAACTGAAGTGTATTCACAATGACTACCTGCTGAGTTGTACTGGGTCTCCACAGTGTAACACGGTTTCTGATGTGTGGAATTGCTCCTTAAACACGAAAGTATACTTGAAGTGTTTTGCATCTTCTGTATGCTCAGATTGACATTCTATGAAGCCTAGAATACCAGGTTGGCTCATTTTTTGTTTTCCTTCTCCCTCCTCCGTATATTCTTCATTTTCTGAGAGGGACTGGAGTGATTGCTACACATTCTTCTGTATTGAGTCTAATCCTGTACAGCAATCATTTTTAATTTCTCTCTGTAAGGTCAACACAACGTATAAGGAGTGCAGAGTCTAATTTGAAATAGATATTGAACCTTTCCTGCTTCATTGGAGTTCTGCATTCTGCAAAGTCAGCTAGAGGGGATTTCAACATAGTTAAAAACACGTATTTCTCAAATAAACTGTACCTTAGAAAAACTTCCAAAACTGAACATTTCCAAAAGGCTGTATTTAATGGTGCATAAAATAATAAGTGGTCTGATCTAACCTCAAAGTTAAATTGAACCATTTTAAAGGAGTTTTCCATGGCTTTTATAACTCTTTTCCCTGACCCAATACACATCTGGTTCTAGTTGGCACCAAAAGATAGATGTATTTAAATGTCATGACAAAGGCTAATCTTGTATTTCTGTCTTTTTGGGAGACAGGAAGTACGAGAAATCTCATAAGAAAGGCTGTTCTCCTTGGACATCTAGCCACTTTTTACATAGTCAAGTGATTTACGTAGCTCAAAGAGGAATTCAAATTTTTGTGTTAGCCGAACCAATCCTCTCAACCTCCAGAGGCTCATTCATCACTAGGTAGAGTTTAACAGAAGACATTGGAAAGGCTGCTCAGTCTAACAGCCAGCCAAGAAGGTCTTGATCTTTTGCATCCAAGAAGGTCTTGATCTTTTGCTCTTTCCTCGAGGAAAATCCAATAAATGGAATAGTATTTAAAAACACTTTTTGACAGGGAAAATAAGTGGTGCATTATTCAAGATGTTAAAGAAAGAAAGAAAATGAAAGCGGTCCAAAAACTGTGATTCCACACTTATCTTTACATTTCCTTTATGAGTCAAACTCTTGTTACCAAAGTAGATCTGAGTAAAGGTAACAAAATTAACATGGACCCTGGGACTTCTAAATATTTAGCAGTATTTACTACAATTCATCCATAGAAAACCCTGTAGTTATAAAATACATTTTCCATAAATAGCCTAGGTTCAGTTTGAGGTAGTGATATAGCCCCTTGAATGTTTCTGCTGGACTGCAGGTGTTTAAGATTCAATGAAAACCAACAGGAACGAGTTGCGGAAGTTACTTACAAAATTATACATGGTTTTCAAATGGGTTAAACACCTTTGAACGTTCAACCCATGAGCCACTTCTACAATGATATTGCAAGGTGATGCATATGTACTTAGTGTGTTCTTTCATAAGAGGAAAATTTGAAATCAAAGCTTGCCCATGGCTACAAGGAAAGGCTCACACTGAATTTAGAAATCAAACATCCCTGCACGCATTTTCATGCTCAGACCATGTTTCTCTTTATGACCTTTCTATAGGCACAGTAAAAGACATGCCTACCAAGCCTTATTCTCTCAGCGGATTCTGCTGGCATCCTCGAGGCAGAATAGAACTCACAGCATGTACTGGTGCTAATGGAAGAACACACTAATATTTAAAGTAGCCAAAAAAACAATCTGTGAAGAATGCATTAATTTACCTTTTTGATCTTCTTTTTTTCCTTCCAATGATGTTGTTTTCTCTGATAAAGTGCCATTATTTCCACTAGCTTTTACCACATTTTCTTCCTGTATGGTTTCTTCACCAATGGCTATGGTGTGTCCATTTGAAGTTTCAAAATTTACTGTTACATCACCATCTGAAATGAAAATTAAAAAGCTATTGCCTAACTGCTTACTTAGCACCCACTGACAACACATGGCATCCCTCTGCTTTCAAGATCCCGTGGAAGCAAAGCAGAAAGACTTACTGAAATGTGAAAGGCTGTAGATCTGCTCTAAAAAGTAACTGCAAAGAAACTCTATAAGCTTCCATGTTCTTTGGGTGGACATCTCTGCAGTAATGGGCTTGCAAGTCCATGTCGGTTTTCAGGTACAGCTTCGTGGCTGTACACATAAGCATCCTGTTCTCTCCCTTCCAACATGTCCCAAAAATGGACAATTAGGGGGCTGATTTGCAGGACTACCATGGTGCATCCCAGTAGGTAAATCAGCCAGGAATTCAGATAGAAGTTCTCAGAACGTATATGCCCAGTCAATTAACAAAATAGTTCACAAAGACATTATCCACTCTTAAGAATCCAGGTGAAGTCTTTCTGTATCACATATCATACCATTATTAAATTCTGCGAGTTCTTTCCTTGATGATACTTTACTCACTTACCCAGACTACCTCAGTTTGAGGTTTTTTTTTAATCCTGAAAAAAAGTTCTTTCTCTTCCCTATTTGTCTTCATATTCCTGAAAAGTGCTACATACATACCCTTGCTGGCTTATAGCTTTCTCTGTTCCACGCATTTTGAAGTTGCTGCTGATTTTCTTCTCTGGTAATTTCTTTCTACAGGATTCTCTTGCTGTCAATCCCAAAATTATGCAAATCTACAGGGCATCTCTTCTGATTTCTCCATTGATTCTTCACTAACTGTGGTGATTCCACTCCTCTTCCTTGCTGGGTCTTATCAGACTTGGATGTTTGGCACTTCCCTGGTTTGAACAAAATTATGCAGCCCCTTTCCTACCACCCTGGGTGCTCCATGGGTTAAGATGATTGTTTCACTGTAATCCACACACTAACAGCAACCTGATGTGTAAAAGGTAAATTCTTCCTTCCTAACCTTGTCTCTTTCACTATATCTGACAGTTGCACTTACCTTGCTGCAACATTCAGTTTCTTCAGCTTCTCTCTTCCAAATATTCTTAAATTCACTCTCTCCTCTCTGTCTCCACATGTGACACTGCCACCTCTTATTCATGTTTTGGTTCTGCAAACACCTCCTGCCTCCATGTGGCACTTGCCACCTTCCAATTCTTCTTTTTCATCCCATGTGATATACTGTCACTTCTTCACACTTCTTACCTCTCACATTTCAAGACTCCATGTAATTTCCTCATTTAGTTTTCATCTCCATAGTCATTACTTCTAACTACCTTCACACTTCTCAACCACCTTCTTTCCTACCCCTCCATTTTTAGCACCTTAAAACCAACCCCATATTCTTTCAAAATGGTCCTTAAAAATTATAATTTTCATCAGACATGAAGCACAATGTAATGATCAGACCGATATAGGAGGAAGAGGATAAAATTGTTCATCTTTACATCCTTTTCTCACTTTGCTCAATCCCTATAAGGAAATCCAGAGTCCCATCCCCTTTAAGGATGGAAGAGAGAGCCAAGGACACCTGTGACAAAAGTACTCATACTTTTGGCACAAATGATAGGATTTACGTTCAGACTGTAACCAATCCAAGAAGCTAACATATTTCACTAAGTGAAATGCAATTTACAACCTTGCAGTTTATTCCCAATAAATGCAATTTACAACCTTCAATGGACAAAGTCACGCAGCTCCCCAGTAAAGCATGTAGCAAAAACCACAACAAATTCTCAGATGGACAAATTGAGGTATGGAGAGTTTACATGTCTTGTTTTAAGACAAAGACAGCAGAGACAAGTGCAGAAGCCAGCTATGCTGAATGTCATAGTCTGGTAATTAGCCAAACACTGTACAGGCAAGTGATGCCACATGTCAACAAACAAGCCCTTTACTTCTAAGTATCTATGTGCACAATTCAAACCATACACATTGATACTTTCCTGATTCTTCAGATCAGACAGAATAACAGAATTTCTAGGAGAAAAATATTTTGGGAAAACATGGAGTTCTTAGACTCCTTGATAAAATGACAAATGGTTTAATTTTAAGCTACAGAAGATGATTTTACTCACTTGACTTTTATTTAATCTAGATTTATAGAAGATGAAGAATATTAGAAAGAATACCACTAGAAACACAATCTGATGTAGCACAGAGGTATTAACCTTGGCTTACTCATGTTTTTCAAAATACAGATTCTAATACCGGTTACTAAACTTAGAGCATTTTGATACAAGTGATGTTTTCCCCACGGCTTTATGCTTGTGCCATTTGTGAATGTGGTCTGTGTGATAGTGGTGGGATCCATACGATCCCAGCACTGGTACTTTTTGATACCTGAAATGGATTAAAATGGATTATACTGATTTGGGGTCCCAAAGCCTCTAATTTTTCAGCCAAAATTTCTCATTTTATATTTCAGTGGCTTTAGACAGCAGACTTTGACTCAAAAAATCATCACTTCAAAAGAATTCTGGCAAACTAGGAACCACAAAAGTCACATTATTCACAGGGAGTATTAAAATACTTCAGGATATGACAGAAGTCAGCTGCTGTAGTTCTTTGTCAGTTGGCCCAAATCACCTCTCACACTCCTCAGTTTGTCTCCTCATACCTATTTATACTACATGGAAACAATGCAATAGTGGCTTTATCATACGTGTTTAGTGCTTAGTAGCTAAATTCTAGTTAATGTGTTATCATATCACCTTGCTCAGGCATTTCCTTCAGCACTCCCCTTCTTATCAGCTCCTCTCTGCTTTGTCTTGTCGAAATCTTCCTTTCCAACACTAAAGAAAAAGCACAGTTAAGAATAGATTTATTCTCATACTGCTGATGCTTGTGAAAAAAAAATTAGGAAAATATTTTTATTTTATAGAAACCCTGAGAAATCTGTTTCCTCTGATTCTGCAGGAGAAGTGGCCTGGGTTTTCATGGATGATCTCTGAAAATATCATCCCACAATTTCAGGCACAGAAAGTGGGGACTCGTATGATCCAATATCTTCAACTGAGCAAGGCTCCTTGAGGCTTCTTTTACAGTCAATGGAAAAAGGTACTTCCAGAGTGAAATTGAACTCATCCTAGAATAGCCATTTAACATGTAAAAGCACCTCTTTCCCACTGACTGGGCAGACCACCTCAGCTAGAGATACCTCCATCTGCTTTGTAGAAGTTTTGAGTTGGGAGAGACAAATCCTGCTCAGAGCAAGCAGCTCTGAGTAGCCTTTGTGACATGCAAACTGTTTTAAAGGAAAAAAAAACAAACAACAAAAACAATATTTAACAGAAGTCAGAAAGTTATGTTCTAAAAGGAAATAACATCCTCATCAATGCTGGTGGGCTTTCATGGAAAAAAATGCAGCATCCTGTTTTTAGATTAAAAAAGAAAAAGCAGCATACAACACACACACACACACACAAAAGACTGTGACATGAAGCATTTTAATTATTATGTTTATTTCCCACGGGAAAAAATGCTAAATAGTTTTACAGGGAAAAGAATTTATAGATGTCAAAACAGAATAGCTCCACATTGCAGCCCAGCCCCAAACCAATACAGTGATCTGGGAGATCATTGTTAAGATCCATGGGACCATGGTGCATGGCCCACAGAATGTGAGCATCACTTGTAAAATGTCATCTTTGCTGTTAGGAAAAGCTAGTCTCCCATCCTGATTCTGTTTACATTTGGACATCAAAATCCAAGTGACATTTGCAGCTCAAGCTGAGGGCATGTGGTGAAGCTTCAGCCGTGCTGGACTTCATCCTATTAATGCTATGGGATAGGGTTATTTATCTCATCAACTAATTCAAACACTCTCTAGGGTCAGTCTAATTGCTGTATGCAGATTAAATACTGCAAGAAGTATTATCAATCTCATTTGTGCTAGCCCAGTTGGAGTGAATCAGCCATACAGTGAAGTGATGGCTCCTGAGAAAGCAAGGAGAGAGGCAGTTCAGGTCTTCTAAGAAAGCTACCCTCCATGCATGGCAAAACATCTTTCCCAGCAGCAGGTAACTCAGGCTGCTGACATAACCAGGCTGGCTGACCTCATGCACCCGAAGGCATCCCTGCTCGCAGCTTCCCACTCCCCTTCTCTGCCAGGGAAGGGGATGGTTGAACAGAATCACAGAATGGTTTGGGTTGGAAAGAACCTACTTCCAATCCTCCTACCATGGGGAAGGCCACCTTCCACTAGACCAGGCTGCTCAGAGCCCCATCCAACCTGGCCTTGAACAGCTGCAGGGATGGGGCATTTGCAACTTCTTTGGGCAATCTGTTTCAGCACCTCATCACCCTCACAGTAAAGATTTTCTTCCTAATATCTAATCTAAACCTACCTTTCAGTTTAAAGCCATTACCCTTCTCCTACCATTACATGCCCTGGTGGTCTAGTGGTTAGGGTGCAGCACTTTCACCGCTGCGACCCGGGTTCGATTCCCAGCCCCCCGGGCAGATGGAGCTCGTCAGCCCTGTAAGGCAATCCATCTAAGAGAAGGTCACTCTAAACAAACCTACGTCCTGGGGACCTCACTGCCACTGTCCAAGCTTGCTCGGCCCCGGCAGATGAACCTCAGGATTAAAGGGTGGGCTCAGTTCAGCGCACGCTGTGTCTCACCTAAAAAAAAAAATCCACTGCGCAGGCTCGAAGGGTTAATGACCTTTCCCAAATCTTCGCTCGCGAAGACTGGCCATTATAAAAAGTTACTCAGATTCTGCACTTCCCAAATTTATAGCACCAGGTTTATTTCTCACACTACAAAGTTCAGGAATGCAGCAACTGCTCAACATTTCTGTGTCAAAATAGCACCAATTCCTGGCAGAAGAGCTGGAGGCAGTAAACATTTTGACCAGCCCAGTTCAAGCTACTCATGTCTGTGAGATCAAGAGCTCACAAATGCAAACAGTACTGGCTCAAGAATATGTAAGTTGGCATTAAGTCTGTGTCTATATACTCAGGTACTTTGTGAGATCTGCCCATTAAAGGTCAAACCTCTGCCGCATTCAACCTCTGCATTTGACAATATAAAGGAGCCCATGAGTGTGGCTATAAACTTTTGCAGTATAAGCCAGCCTACTTGGGGAGAGTGTGGTAGCAGGAACTCTGATCAGGTTAGACTGCCTTGGGTCCCAAACCTAAATTACTCACAAGTTCTTCCAGTTTTTCCCCACTATTTTTTAAGGTTTATACTTTGCAACTGTGTGTCACACATTGGCACAGGAGCATGCCCTAGTCTTGCAAAGAGTTTTTTTCATGTCAGGGAACGCTCAGTCCCACAAAGACTCTTTTAAAAGACATTGGAAGTCATGAAGACAGAGGACTACATGGGCAGGTATGGATGGAGTGTCTTAGTCTTTCTAGAAAGCAGATGTATTCACAAGCAGAATGAAATCTCCTTAGACAGAGCCCCCAGGGAGGAACACTTTATGCATATACTTTACACTTGTTTTCTTGCTGGCAATATAAAAATTCTTTTATTATTCTTTCAGCATTACAAGTATAATTCAATTACTACTATTTTTTCTCTCTGCTTCCTTTTTAGAACTGTTTTTTGGTGACAATGAAGTTATCTCTCATATACCTATTTGTGGGACAGTCGAATGACTCTTGAAAACAATAATTCTTCTTCCATGAAGCTTAAGAACATCGAATCAGACACACCCCCCCCATCAATGTGTCTCTCTAGTTTTCGGGATATTTTTTTTGGTTCTACAACACTGAATTAACAACTGTATTGAACTAATTATCAAGGAAAATGTCAATCGGCTTTAAAAGACATGAACTCCTTATACTTTTACTGAAAGACCTCAAAGCATTTTATAAATTACGTAGGTTTCATAACATCCCTGAGACATAACTATCTCCATTTCACGGATTAGAAAATTTGTGAACAGATAAGAAGCTTAAGCCCCAGTCCTCCATCATCTAAAATGCTAGCCATGAGTGGTATTTTTATTTAAACTGATTAAGCTCAATTAATTCAGCTTGAAAAGGTAATTTATTTTAAATATTATTTGGCCCATGGAAAAAAAATAAATTAGAAATTATGCTAGTATTCACTATGAGTATCATAATTTTAATTCCTACGAAGAAAAAGGCAAAATTTTAATTTAAATCAAAGTCGCCAAAAGTATGTGCTCCTGTATAAGAGGAATGAGTAGCCTGTCAACTTAGGAACTTATACTGGGTGCTATTTAGCCAGCATGGACTCATTGTTATAATTTATTGATGATTACAGACTTTAGATTAGGCAATATATTTCACATTTATGCAGTTAAGTGTATTGTACCATCTGCACACCCAGCAACCATCATTCAAACATTTCCTTCCCTCCCTTCCCATCCCCTCAAAAGAGTATGCTTAGTGATACTCAGCAGCTACAAACCTCAGGCAGTCTTAAAACCCATTCTCTGACTCAAAGATTCTGTATATTTTCCAGTATTTAATTTTGTTCTTCTAAGAGAAGCTTGAGATAATTCCACTTATTAATTTTTCTCTGACCTAGTAATAGCTAAAATTGCCTTCTGCTCCCTGTCTGCATATACTCTTGCAGTGAAGCTTTGAAGTGGCATCTACTTTGTGCCAAGACACAAACTGCTGCTTTCCTTTCCTTCACAGCAAAACATTGCAGAGAAGAGAAACCCTTGAGATGATACCATTTTCTGTTTAGTTTTACTTAATTTTGAAAGCCCTCTAGGCAAAAAGCATACAACCAGTGCCCAGAGAACAGACTTTCTGAGATGGAGCATGGAAAATATGTTGACAAAGGAAAAAATTTGAACCATCGTTCCCACATCAGCACAGATACTAACATCTAACATCTAAACTTCCATTATTTTTTTTATTTTTGTGGTATTTGCTGTTTATGAACATCTTTCAGTTGCTCATAAGACAAAAAGCATGCTAAGGTACATGGCCTGGCAAGGCTGTAGCAAGAACCTATTTTAAAAAGCCTATTGAAAACCCAGAGAAAGCTATAAGAGTTCTTTCCAACAGCCTACATTCTGTCTTAGAAGAAAACTCATTTTTCAGCTGCATACAGACTTATCAAGTTGTAGCCCTGTTAAGAGAACAGGCAATAAATGAGGATCATCATGCTCTCTCCCACAGTCTCAGGCCAGGAAATGGGCTTCCTGCATATAAGATGCACACACACATACACACAGCCCCCGTTTGGTAATGTAAATACATCTCTGATGGAGTAGTCTGAGGAAGAGGATATCCTGTAGAATTTTTATTTTGTATGGATGTCTTCCCATTTCTCTCTCAAGTCAAATAAGCAAGTTTCTTCTCCTGTGTCAGTAAGCACGCAACAAGGGGCAACTTGCCATGTAAACACGTCATCTCAGCCTCCATTGGACCTGGGTCTATTTCCTCAAGAAACACAGGGAAAACTAATTTTTTCCTCCCTGAAATTACCACCTGAGGCAGGACGGATGCAATCCAAACTACTTTTCATTTTAAATTCCAGCCTCACATGAAGCACATACACAATCATAACTGACCTCACACACAGTTTAAAAGCAAATTGCTATCTTGAGGGATCACATCATCATAAACAAGACCAGCAAATTAAGTACTAGCAAGTAACTAGGGAGGCACTTTTGAAAAAGCTGATCTTAATTTCTTTGTGCTTAATTTCCTCCTTCTGTAAAAGAAATAGGAACACATATTTTGCCTCGGTATTATAAGAATTAATGTGTCATTCTTGTAAGACTGCCAAGGATCAAACTGTTCTTCTACATGTAAAATATCATGCCTAAAATAATCCCTGCCACCTAACAAGCTCAAAGAGCTTTACAAAACCATCACAGCATTTCCTACTATTTGCCACCAAAGGGCCATAGACATACCTGCTGACGTTTCTCTGAATTTGTCACTTGTCTTCTTCTTCCGCCATTTCCAAGGTTTAAAGATTTTGCCAATGTTGGAGAGTTTGCCCTTCCTCTTGAAGGGGGGAGTTTGGGATCCTGGGGCTGGTCCTTCTGAGTTAGCAATTGAAGCCTTGTCCAAACCATCAACTGTATAAAGAAGAAAAGTAAGGGTAATTGAAGGATGGAAAACAAAATGGTACCCAAAAACTAAACACCTCCACTGTCAGATTGCAACAAGCCGTGTGTGTATCTGTGTGGCTTTTTTCCTGTTCCAGAAGTGAGCCAAGGGGCATCTGATCTCAGCCTGTGGTCTCCAGCCAGTCCCCACCCCAGCTTGCCCTGGGCTTCACTGCTTCTCAGCATCTCAACTGCAGCTGTCCAGAACTTGCTTCTTGTGATACTCATCTGGCACATTTGCACAGTCCTGTGGTTTTCCATCACTACTAGAGAATTTCTTTCAACATATATTTGGGTGACTTTCTCCCTATCCTTGGTAAAGTTGAATAACTAGCTATCATCACACAAAAAACAAAACCCTTGTAATGTGAAAACATAAAACTATTTTTTGAGTGAAACGATTCCTTTCTTAAACAAGCTCTAAAGTTAGCTGTTCTGGCAGTGGAATGGAAACAGGTCTGTTCGATATCCCTGGTAATCAGTCATTCACAGTGCAGCCTGCCATGAGTCAGGCTTCTTATTAACAAAATGTATTTAACAATAAGCTTTTGAACTGTAGATAGAATTTAAACAAGGATTACTTTTCTGCAAAAACATACTGATTGATATGAAAGCCAATATTTATCATCAATGGCTGTAACATCAAGTTTTGTGAACCAAATTAAGACTCATTGCACAATATGCCATAGCATACAGTTAAAATAAATTTCCTAGATATTTTTGAGACATCTACTATCATTTATTTCTATTTAAGAACTAGGGTCTCTTAGAGTGTTCCACTTGTAGTCCTGCAAAGACTTCAAATGTCCTGAATTTTACTCATGTGAGCACTGAAGTAACTGCAATTACTCACAGACATTAAATTAATAATGGGCTTAACTGTTTGTGGCATACAGGCGTTGTAATTGCTTTCATTCATCTAAACATTCTAATTATAGTCAATTCAGAACAGAGTTGATGCTACTCTGAACAGTAGTAATGATAATCATAGATCATTAAATCAGAAATTCTATTGAAAGAAAGAAGTATCACTGTTCTCATTTTACAGATGGAAAATATGAGGCACAGAATTGCTAAGTGCTTAATTCTGTGTTTGCCAAATGGCTTCCTGAATCCTGGTCCTGTGTCCTAGCTGCTAAAAAGATATATATTCAGCCACATAACATCATGGTGCAATCAAATTCTGTTTCTCAGACAAATGGCATTTAATGAGTCCTATATTTGTCCTAGGCTTTAGATTGATCCAGGATGCTAGGAAAAAAAAAATCTTTTCTATGAGAAAGCTGATGTAATGCAAACAGAGTCCAAGGAACTTTATTTCCAGTGTTTTGAAACAAAGTATGGGAAGAAAGATCCATTGTATAACCTCACTGAAGTCTATGAAGTTAAAATCAGAGATAAATTTGTATGAGAACAATAGCATTTAAATCAATAAATATGAACAAGCTATACCATAAAATTTAACAAATTCTGTACTGCCTGAGAGATGGAAAACTTTCCCAGGATAAATTACTGTTATTCAGATACAACAGGGTTTAAAGCTTTTCTTACCCAGCTTTGGGTATTTTCTGGTCCATAACACGGAGATAAGATAGGAGGAAGGCATGCAAGTGGATTTCGAATGTAAACCACCAAGATTTTGCTAAGGACTCAGCTATGTTTACCCCTTGCAGGAGTACAAAATCCCAGCTTCCTCACTTGTGTGCCCTAGACAACAAGTCAATCTTTAGGGCGGTTTAAGCTAAAACTCCCTTGAACCAGCTGCCTCCCTACACACCCTGAGAAGCCAGGCAAGAGGTGAGGGATGAGGAGAACACCAAAGGTAGTGAGCAGCTCTGTAGAAAGAGAGAAGCATAAGACACCAGAAGGAGCCCTGCAGGGATGCCTTGCCTGAAATTAGGGATTGCACTTTTGTCTGGGCTTACAGACACTGCCTATGGAGTGCAGTTCCCTGTGGAACACAGAAGCCTCTGCTGGAAACTATCGATCTAAGGGAGAAGTACATTTACTTGAAGGGTACTTACAAAGACAAGAGAGCAAAATTTATCCTAGCAATTCCAGTTGACATAAGAAGGAACAAGGGCCACAGCTCGCAACCAGGAAGAGTCAGGTGAGAGGTAAGAAAAACACTTCCAGGAGGTGGGTGGTACAGAACTGGAACAGGTCCTGGAAGGCTTTGGAGGCTTAACCAGGCAAGCCTCAAAAGCTCTTTCTGGGGCTGACCTCACCTACTCTTTGGAACAGTCCTGTTCTGAGTGAGGGCCTGGACCAAGTGACCTCCTGAGGTCCCTCCCAGTCAAGATTCCCGTGGGTGCTAAGGGATGCGGACAGACATGGTTTCTCTGTGAAATCCGCACTAGTAAACCCAAACAATCAGAAGTGAAGTGGTGAAGAAAAGAGACTAGGATCAGCTGGCTGTAGAGTTCTGTCCTGGGACAGCAGCCAAGCATTATCTCACTGGTAGAAGCAGTCTATCAGCTCAGTAGAGTGAGAAGCTACCTACCCCTTGAGGCAGCAGGACGAAACCCATGTTCTTGCCTCCGATGGCTTAAAAAGGCTGGGCTACTGATGTGAAGAGCCTGCATCCCAGTGATAGACAGCACAGTCTTACAAACACTATAACACCAATATTTTCAAATCCTTCTGAGTCATGGAGTGTAGTGTATTGCAGGCAACCACTTCCACAAAAGCCTCATCTAGATTTCTTTCTCCTGTGTCTACCAGCAGAAATGGAGGAGGATTAGGGCTCCAACAGCTCCCCACAGAGACATATGGATTTGTATCAGTCCCTGCTCTGCCTTCTGCTGAAAACATAACTCCAAAATAATGACCCTAGCTACAGAAATCTGTCTGCTTCAAATGATCTAAGACATGGAACTCATGGGGAATAATTCTGCTCAGGAAGACTGAAACTTTTGAAAACAGACTTCAACATTAACTACTTCTGACAATAAAAGATGAGGAGTTGATTTATAAAGCAAGTTCAACAAATGCTCACAATTGGGAATTTACTAATCTACTGGCACCTTGTAGCAGTTCCTTCATTTGAAAAAAGGACCCAAATATGTATCTAGCAAGGACGAATAAGCATAGCCAAGTATCACAGACTGATTTCAGAAATAATGTAAGATAAAGTAACATTTCCAGGAAAAAGAACTTATTTATATCCAAAAGCACATATATTACATGTATTACAAATATATTCATAAGGTAGTACATTTTACCAATTAATAAACTACTTAGAAAAAAAAGCACAATTTCAACAATAACGTTTCAGAGCATTTATGGAAAAATCTTTACAAAAGCTATTGCTCTTCTTTGAAACATTCAGCAGGAAACTAATGTTTAAGATTTACACTATTTGCTTTATAGGTCATGTACTACTTAAGAATAAAGCAGTGTATTTTTCACCTCAGATTTTTCACCTCAGAGAGCTTACCTACATTCTATTAATCATTATAAATGTTACACATATTCATAGAGATGAAAAGAAACATCTTAACTTCCCACCACAAGGAGCCTGGTCACTTGTGTTATTCTTTTATTTTTACAGTGTCTTGAAGTCATTCCTTCTTCCCACCATCTCCAAAAAGCCAATGAGTCCTTCATTGCCTTCATTAAAACTTCATTATTAAGTTAGACATTAGGACTTTTGACTATACTACCTACATCGTTTATCCAGTCCTTTGCCCTAAGTGAAGATTTTACATCTGAAGGACGTAACGCGTACATAAGGATAAGAAGAAGTCCATGAATCATGTATGTTGATGTAACACAAAGAGATCTTGTTGTAAAAGGCCAACAGCAATGGTAACGGAGACACCAAAAAGCCAAATCATGCCGCATGAGCCATAAGTTAGATGATTAGTTTAATTATATTATTCTTGTCATAAAGACTCTGCAGATCCTGCAGTAAAAAACACTTAGGACTACATAGAAGAAAAGAAATAAGGCAGAATTTAGGTGCGTATGTCAAAAGTTTTGCTATTAGGAGTCTGAAAAATTCTCATCAGATGCTCCCTGACTCTGAAGGTACAGGTGCCATTAAAACTATCTGAAGACTCTGCTTTTCTGTATGCAAACAGCATCCTATACTGAAATTTCACAGCAGAGTGGTTCTGGTGATGAAGGCAGTCTGGGAAGTTTCTTCCTCTGCACTTTCCTTCCTGATCCTAAAAAAATATGCTATCCCTTCAGTTGTAAAAATACAGCTGTTCATTGGGCTTCATTGCAAGTAGATCTCTGACTGATCCAGACCAAAAAGGCCTCCCCTTTTCCCTTTTTAAAAAGTTATTTTAAATCTGAGTTTTTTAGTGATCGAGTCTTCAGCATAGTCCTACAAACACTCGCAGTGTCATGGTTGGGCGAGGAGCTGCTGCACAGGGCAGGAGCTGGGGACTGAACTGGGCAGACAGCCTAAAGAAGCTCTGCAGTTGCAGCCAGGGTAGCAGGACATTCCAGCCGTGGGCCCAACAGTGCTGCACAGCCAGGCATGTGCCTGAACCTGGATGAGCCCACAAAATAAAGCACGCTTTTGCCTAGAGCATTCACAGGGTAGGTGGAAGACTTGGGGGTTTCCCCCTTCCTCAATAAATAGTGTTGAAATGTATTACCCTTCACTTGAATCTGACACTAAAAAAGAAGTATTACAGGATTGTAATGTTATTAAACCTTATTGACAGTTACTCAGAAGTATTTGTTCAGAAGTATTCCTTTCTTCTGTCTTTCCACTCACCAGCACCCTTCTACAGAACTGATCTAACCCTGCTGGAGCACTGGGATATACGTTTAAGGGATTCTTCTCACATCAGGGTTGCTAAGTACAAGAAAGACAGTACCAGCAGAGCTACAAGTTCTCTTTCCCCTCTGTATTGCACCTTTCATTCTGCATTTCCTTCTCCCACCCACATCTCCCAAGGCTCACTCGCCTGCACTGCAATTCTGCTCTGGATCCTTGTCATACAGCAAGGTGTAGAATGGCCAGATGAAGCAAAGGTCTCCCTCCAGCCCCTCCTCCTCCCCAGCGCTGGACAATACAACCAAGAGGGAAAAAGGCACAGAGTCAAGTGCTCCACTGATATCAAGGCACTAAGGTAGCATTGGCACCTAATACTTTCACTAGCACTGGTTCTCTTGCAGTAGTACCATGGTATCACCACACTATCCTTAAAGTGTGTGAGAAAAACCTTTTTGTCCTGTCAGAATACAGGTGACTCAGGGTATTGCCACATTTAACCATAAATGAATTGAGAAATGCAACAGAAGATGCCATGGCCCCAGTTAAAAGCTACCTTATGTGTGGATTTGGATCTGATTTCTGTGCTTATTAACTACCAGTTAGCTAGTACAGTTATTTTTTTCTCTTTCTTTCAGTGCACCTTGCTGCCTTGCAGGGATGCGCTGCAAAAGTCATCTTGGTTTACTGAGACCTCAAAACCTCTTCTTACAGTGCTATGAAATTCTATACTGTCTTGCCAAAGGGCACAGAGTTGGAAGTCATGGGTTTTATGCCAGCAAAATCAACATGTTTATGCAGCTGCATATTATCCCCAGTTAGCAACAAGAACAATAAGTCATCAACTTGCTAGAGAGTATGATAAGCTGCTTATTCTTGGAACTTATTGGCAAAATTCAAGATACTGCATGGTAAAATGTTTGATGTGGTCATTAAAAATCATAAGTCATTCTGACACTAAAAATGTCATTTTCAGTATGGATCTCAAATTCTGTAATGTTCTATCTATTTTTCCTGACCAGAAACAGATGGAAAGATGGGTCTTTTTTCTTTTTCCCGTTTTTGTTTTGTGGTTTGGGGTTTTTTTTGGTTTTGTGTTTTGGTTTGGTTTTTTTTAAATCTACTTGGAAGGGAAAAAGTGCAGCTAATCCCCAGTGGATAAACTGGCAAATGGAAGAGCTATAATCTACCTCCAAGCAGCACAATGACTTGGCATCTGCATGCTTGTGCCTTGCCATACATCTGGAGTTTAACTTTGGAGGAGCTGTCATGAGCTAATTAACTTGATTGCGTTTTAATTAAATGAAAGGAAAAAGCTGAAGTTCAAATGTAGGCAGCTGAAATGTAGTTTCCATATGGAACTGACAATATCGCAAAATGTTAATTGGACCTCCTGCTGGCAATGAGCTAAACAGGCTGGATAGAGGCTACTTCATAGGGAGGATTGCTGCTGCCCTGAAACAGCCAGAGGGAATCCTCCTGGAAAAACTACAGCAGGGATGAATATGACTGTCTGCATATCTCCAGGTTTCTACAAGGATATACACACACAGATGCCTTTTGGGTTGTTGGAGTCATACTTGGATCAGCAGTGCCAAATATTCCAGAAAGGGCTTTGGGAGCCCAAACCCTGTAACTCCCGTATCTCCACAAGCAAAATGTTACCTCGCTCCAGAAAGTCAAACACTGCAAGGGTGAAAAATTCATCTCAAAAGGCCATATTCTGTTCTGCCCCTGTGATGAGCCACTACCTAAGCTCCGAAAAAAAATTTAAAAAAAGGTACTTACAAGGGAATGAGGGAAACCTGTGCTTCTCCTGAAAGCAATAGCATGGATGCCCAGGGGTCCATGTTTCAAACAAAAAGCCACGTGGCTCAGAGGGATGCTCAGTCACACCGTCCTCTTCTACAGTGTGCAGAGGAGGAATATGACCAGAATCCCAAACAATGATGCATTTATTCTAGTTCTCACTCTCTCACCTGCACAGCTGGGATTAACTGGCTCAGGGCCTGGAAAAGCTTATTTAGCTATCTGTCTCTCAGGCAGGATGCCCTGCAAGACATTGATACCCAGCAAGCAAGGGGGGACCTTACCTTGGCCTCCCACTACCTTTCACAAGACACACGACCTAAAACAGTGTTAACTTTAGGGCTTGAGACATGCTTGCTGCATCACTGGGGTAAAGCACAAAGAAACTCTTTGCTTTGGAGTTATCTTAAGTATTGCTCTTTTTTTTTTTTCCTAATATAATACCCACATCAGCTTAAGTGCAGTTGGGCAGTTTGTCGAGTTACAGGCTATCACATTAGTTACCACATCTTGTCTCTTGCTAATGCAACCCAAATGCAGATAACACACTTGTAACCTGCAGCTTCACTGTTACTTCACAGTACAGTTACTTCACAGTTTTCACTCCCACTGGGTTAATTCTAAAGAAAATAAAAAAGGGAAGTTATGGTTGTAGAGCACTCTGTAGAGACACTGGAAATGCCACAGGCAATACAGCCAGTCAGGGCTATCCAGCCTTACTAAATTACACTTCTCATGCAGGAACCTGCCTAGAGCTCTTTTCTGCTACACCTACACTGGCACATGAGCTGGGTGGGTTCTACAGCACATTAAGCACTGCAGTTATACCATCTCTCTTCTCATCTATTTTTTGAGTCAGAACACATTAGGGATTCGCTTCAGGTCTGAATAAAATTAAGGGCATTACCTTATGTCTGCAATATGCCCAAAAGCATGTGTTTGTAAATTAATTATTTAGATTTTGGCATCATGCAGTCCTTATTAGAACACCTACACAACTTTTTCCTTCTCTTCAATGAAATGTTAATTTCCATCCTTTTAGCTTTCTACAGAAGTAAGCAAATGCTCAGCCATTCTGTTACAGAAGTTTGAAAGTGATCTGGCTGAAAATCTTCTTGCTACCTCCTCGGTAACCCTGAACACAGCCCCAACCAGAGGGAAAGGGATCATGGGTTTAATGCAGGCTGTTTATTCCTTCTTTTCTCAACCTCAATACTTGAACAAAAAGCAGCAAATGGAAAGTTTCCAGACAGTTACATTTTCCAGATATATGAAACATCAGGCCAAAGGTCAAAGCAACTCCTCCACAAAAACAGGGAAAAAAAAAATCCAGGCACAGTAACAGATGTGGGACAAAAAACAACTAAAAGCAGTATAAATAAAAAAGCAACCAAACTACTTTGAACAGTTGAACATTGAAAATGAACACTTCTGTTATTAAGGGATATTGTAATATTAAGGGATATATCTCCTTGGAGGTCAAATAGTATGTGTTTCCATTTATAGTTTAATTATTTAATTTTTTTTAATAATTTTGTAATTTCACGTAAAAGTAAGATGCATGAACGCATCTTATTAAGTTCTGTAATTATATATTCACTGGCTAAAGGACCCAGCTGCTGATCCTTCTCTGATGCCTTTCAGACACCCCTCCAATATAGCTGGAAACATGGGAGGCATTTCCCTGAAGGTCCCTGGCTATGTCCCCAGAAGCCATTGCCACTACCAGCAGAGGCAGCATGCAGGTATAGTTTTATAGAGATGCTGCCCATACAAGTGGGCTTCCAGTCATCTCAGCACGTGTTTTCACACCACCATGGTGGAAATATCAGCTGAACCATCAACCATGCTGGTAACCATTTGTAAGGCTGCACCTTACCACCAAAGTGAGACAAAAGAAAAACCACCTTTTGCCTGGGCTTTTAAAACTGAGTTAGGTCCTACTACTGACATCAGAGGGCCAGGCAAATGAATTTGCTGACCAGACTGGGCTGGATAGTGTGCCACTGAGCTGGGGCAGGAAGAGAACAGGAGTGAATGAGAAAGAAGCCTGAGAAGAGAGGGAGACTTCTGCTAGGAAGCGATTACCCGAGCTCACCACCAGTGGGTGCAAAAGATGCTCCGACCCCTTCACCATATCCAGTCCTAAAGCAACGACCACGTGAAGTGCTAACATCACTATTTTCCTCTTCAACAGGAAAGGAAGGAGGTACACATCTCCCTATTCCATCCTATCCCACTCTATCTCATTCCAGACTACCCAGCACCCTTGCTAAATACAATTCTGTATGAACATTACACGTTTTTACCTTTATTATTACTATCTTGAACCAAATCTTTCACAATTAACATTGTGTTTACACATCTGAAAGCAGGTTTGGTTTTGTGGACTCCCATCCCAGTGCTTTCCTGCTCTTAAGTACTATGACAAGGAGCTTCTGATCTACAAATAACAGAATGTTTATGTACCCAAAACCTTAGGAGCAATTTGATCAGTCATGTAATTAAATCCCTGGGACGGGACAGTCCAGAGCTCACTGTGCTGCCTTTGAAGAGCAACGTTTTCTTCTGTGCTGCCTTTGAAGAGCAACGTTTTCTTCTGTACTGGCACCACTTCAACACCTTTTTTCTAGTACAGGAAACAGCATATTTCACTTGTCCAAATGCGTGTAAGGCAAACCCAAAGCAAACAGTCTCTGTTTATGACCTTGCTGGCCTCAGAACCCCACCAGGGAGGTTAAGGCTTTTTAAACCCAACTAGCAAATTTCTGATTGTTGCTGTCATTGCAAATGTTTGTACAGGCTTTTAACTCTGCCGCCTTTGTAGAGAAAACTGTTTATTTTTAAGTTCAGTTTTTAGCTGTCTTTAAAATGTTTGTCTTTGTTGCTAGATACCAGCTTGGATAAACAATAATAATAAAACTCCAAAATGCTCAGAAGAACCTATTAATGATTACATACAGTTCCTCTCAGACAAAATGCCAATTTGCCAACTCTAAAACCACAGCCTGTAAAAATCATTCATATCATTCTATGCCTACAATATCACAATTCTGAATACAACCTAAGTCATCTATGAGGAAATGGGAGTTGCCAAGTTGCAGCTGACTTTTATTCCGCATCATGTTTCATCGCTCTCACTATCCCCAGCCACACTGCAAACAGCTGTTTTTATTCCCTGAATCTTGTTCTTTACTAGCGCCAAGGTGGGGAAAATCAGGCACAAGCTGACATATTTGTCAGCCTAGCTGCCCTTCCTTTGCCAATTTAAACTTGGACACTCACGGGCAAGTAAAAGGACAGGTCTGTGTGAATCCCAAAGATGGGATTCAGTTATACTTCAAAAACCAGTGTGGTCCTTTTCCTACACAATCAAGAAACAGTAATTCTGTCATGCAAGCTGATGGCACCACAAATCACTACAGCAAAACCCAGTGGAATTGTAGTACCATCTTCATGTAGGCTTGAAGGCAGTATTCATACATATTTTGGACTTCAATTTTTCCATGGAATCAGTGTTTATGGAAGCGATGCACTGGTAAACAAAAAACTTTAGTTGGAACAAATTACAAATGAGAAAATTGTTGCCCTTCAGCTCACTGCACTGGGATGCCGTGTTGGAGCCTGCCTGTTCACAGTGCACCCCAAGGGTGCAGATGCTTGTGGAGGTAGGGTTTGAAACCAGGATCCCACCTCCATGTGAGAGAGCCAGCAGGGCTCTCCCTTTAGGTCCAGGCACCAGCCCAGGACTAACCAAAGCTTGAAGTCCTCCTGGGAGGGAAAAGGGCTAATAAAAAAGAGGCTTGTTGAGGCTTCCAATGGGGAGTTGTCATCTTGTTATCAGACAAGGCACTGAGAATACGCTCTGCTCTCCCAGCAGATTCTTTCCTTAGGGGAAAACATCAACTCTGTAAGAGCATCATCAACATGACAGGCACATAATTGATACCTTAATTTCCCCACTTGCTTGTTTCATACTGTATTTCAGGTTCCCACTTCTCCTTGCTTTCTGTTAATAATGAATGACTGTATTATCCTGCTGCTTAAGAGGGCTGGCCATAGATCAAGACCTCTTTGTAACAAGAGCAGTACCAAGAAAAACCAGAAAGACCATTCCTGCTTCAGTTCTAAGTACAAAATGGAAGAGAACAGCTTGAACAACAGATTTCTGATTTTCATTGCCACCTGCTCAGCTGTTGCATTTTTAAAATTTTTTAGCTATCCACAAGTTCCTGTGATTTTGTTTGCATGTCCCTTCCTAACTTCCTCTCTCATTCAGACACTGACATTAAGCAATCACAAAATATATCTTTGTTCTCTGTAGGCTAAAATAAAGCACCAACTTGAACTTTTATGTGCCAGTTTAAACTGAATTGCTTTAGCTGGAGTTGGATGAACACCCCTTAAGCTGGAAAGCAATAAACAACAGAAAAAATACCAGACTCCATCTCCTCCCCACCAACGTGTTTCAGTGCTACACTATCACAGGGCCTAACAATATTCATTCAGTACTTCAGCACACATTTAAGAGTTCACATACAATAAGAGTTTCAAAAGGTGCCAGAGGAGATGCCTGTTTGCATGATGGGGGAAATCCAAGACCACGCAGTTATGCCAGCACACACCACTGCACTGCCGTCCATTGTGGTTCTAAGGACAGTTAAGAGTTAGCAGTCGCTGTAGACCAGTGAGAAATTTTAAGCCTTCCAGTTACCATTAAGATGCTTTCAGGCTGATTGTCAGTCAGACAATATATTGATTTGTTTACTTTGTACAAAACCCAATACAGACAACAAGAATACTTTAGCCTATTTTAGCCAGATTAATGCTGACATCGGTCACTCCCACAGTATGGAATGACACACTTCACTGTATTTTGTGTTTCCTTTAAGACTGTCTTTAAACCCTTAAAAAATTTAGTTTTCATTTAAAAAATCTTTTTATTATTCCTTTTTACTTTAGAGGTAAACCAGGCTATATGACTGTTGAGTAACTACAAGCCAGCATACAAATGTGTTTACAAATGTAAACACTGACATGAATTACTTTAAAAACTGAATGAAATTGAAGCCATTCTCGCAGTTATTAGGATTTCATTAATTTTACGATTACTAAATTCTGTGGTATTTTTATGAGTGCCATGACCGTGTTGATACAGGTGAATTGAACACAAAAGCTTAATATTTAGCCATGTGCTTAAAAGTATATAATAACCTGATTAAAATAAAAAAGGTGGTGCAAAAATCCTGAATATGACTGGCAAGCCCTGGGACTATTGCTAGCAACTCCAAGCAGCACTGGAAATTCAAAATTCTCCTAAGTAAAGTGTGTACAGCATCAGTTTTCACCAAATTCATCTTTGGCATTATTTAAGCTCTGTAAAGCTTTCTTTTTTAAACTACTACCAAATGTTTTCCTAGAGAGGGAACATTATGTGACTGAGTGCTCCCATGCTTCCAGCAGTCCCTGGGAAAGCGAGGCATTTCTTAGGAAAGCCCACAGGAATACTTCAGAAATTCCTGCTGGCAGTTTCTGCCTGTCCCAACTGTTTCTCATCCTCTCATCCCAGGCCTTCTGCAACTTGCACAGCAACTGATGCACCCAACAAGGGAGACAAAGGGATATTTATATGCTTATTTAATAATGAATCAATGTGTGGACATAGTCTCCCACAAAGTAACGAGCAAACACTGCTTCCACTGGTGATATTTCTACAGGGGTCTTTCTCTGAGGATTTGCCCAGAAGTGGGCAGCCCATCCTGGCAGCCAGGGCTTGCTTGGGTCTCTGCTCTTTCCACTCAGCGCCCCCCAAAATGGCATCGCTGCAGGGATCCGAGGAGGAAAAGGAAAGCAGAGATCTCACAGATGATGGATGATCTTGTCCGCACGCTGGTGGGCGCAGAGGGGATATTGGAGCCCTGGGTAGGCAAACAGGAGTCAAACTTAGTCCCCATGCCCTTCTGCAAGGCACATGCCAGTGCTACTCTGACATCACAGTTTGAAGCCTGTTCAGCTCCAATCTTGACCAAAGAAGCAGAGTCCCCTCCTGCCCTCCTCCCCACCAATTTACCTCCCCCAGAAAATACCTCCTGAAAAATTCTCCTTGTCATACTGAACAAAGGTTAATAATTATTCTTTCAAAGAGTGCCTTCAAGCAGCTCACAAACAAATGATGGCAACTTTGCCAAGCTTAGGGGAGCGGTTTTGACATTTTGTAAATGAAGTGATAAAGGGTTCAGTCATTTTTCTTGACTTGAAAAAGGTTTGTAATTTCCCTTAAACCTTCCTCCCACTCTTGCTAACATTCAAGTACTTGGCACACATATTAAACATTTTTAGACCCTATGCTCACTTTTCACTCCAGCTGGATGCTGAAGTCTGGGAGAGAGCAGTAATTCTCACCCCAGGAGAGACCCAAAAAGGGACTGGTGCATTACGCCACAGCTCCTTGCCCTGGGCAGGCATTGCCTTTCACTGGCTGTGCTCATATGAGGGAAAAACCTGAAATCACAATGAAACATATAAAGGACACAATAAGCAAAACAGAAGATTTCCATAATCGGTGGGAGATTTTCTGCATAATAATACAAAAAGCATAATACAAGGAATGTAGGTAAGCACAACAGCACAGCCTGACTCAGGTTTAAAAAAAATTGCTAGAAGAGAAACACTAACCTTCACTGAGTATTTTCTCATTCTAGAAGGAATAAAATTTAACTAAATCAAGTGTTAACTGGCTCTTTTTTTTTAAACTCCTGTATAGGATTAGGAATAACATACTAAACTTGAACAGCATAGGTATCAAAGATGTATCTAACTCAGTTTTTTTGATAAACCTTATGACATTTCATGTATTTAGGAATAGTGGTCACTGGGAACCAGTTGTATAAGAATTTTCACTTAAACCAAAACTCTTCAATGTCCTGTTTGTGAACATGTATAAAGCCCATATCAACAGGGCTGTAAGCAGCCTTGGCATTTTCAAGGCTGCCTTATAGTGTTTGGATGGGCATCAGCATGAAGAGGAGCAGCCTGGCCAAGCATCCAGCTGGTGATCCACTGCAAATTAGCCCTTGCCAAAGCGGTTCAGCAATGCTGGACCAGTCAACTAAAGGGACAGGTCCATGGATTATGTCAAGGTCCCAGGGGAAATGTGATCCTATTTCTGGTAACACCAGCTCTGAAGAGAATGAAGATCATTCTGATGTCACCTCAAAGCTTCCAATCCAAACAGCTCCATTACCAACACTGCCTTCCCACTTCAGTCAACCTCTACACTAAGTTTAAACTTCTGTCTTTTAAACCACTTGGGAAGCAAAGGTTTGAGTGGACTTTTAATTATCTCTCATCCCAGGCTTCTAAAGTATAATTGAATTTTGTGGGAAGTTTAGCTTTGAGAAAAACTAAGGAGAAAAAATAATGGATAGCAAGGAAATAAAAAAAAGGATTACTATAGCACGTACATTTTCTTTATGCTCAGAACAAAACAAAAGACTATATCTCAATTTGCTCGTGTGCTAGAAATACCATGGTTTACCACTAATACTACACACTTCTACACAGACCAGTGCTGGAGCAAGGACCAGCATAAGAACAGGAGCCAGTGGCTAGGAATGTCCCCTGGCAGGAGTGTAGAGCTCACCCGGATGCACAGTTCCCTGCCTCAGCAGTGGCAGCATCCTGGGCTGAGCACCTGCTCCCCAGGAAGGCAAATGAGCACAGAAAAACACAAATACAAAATATTAAGTGGCTCTTGTTATTTGTGCAGAGGAAAGCGCCTCATTACTGTAATACTCTGGAGTAACATCTCTACACACTGGATTTAGAAAGGACCTTTGACTCCATATAATGTTTTAATAAACTCACCTATTTCACAACTAAAACAAGCCAGAGCTTAAAACCCAAAGCTAAATGTATAGTGCTAGAATACAGTCCTCCTTGGTGTGCTTTGGTCAAGCTGTTGAAAAGAATGTAATCTTGATTTTATATGAAGTCATAGTACTTTTTTTGGGCGTATCTGGATGTTGTTTTTATAAGTACAAAGCTACCTGCTGGTAGTAACAGGTGAGTAATTAGTGAAAATGCTGGAAGGACTATAACTAAAAAACATTACGTATGTTTTTCTGCAATGAAAAGTTCTCATCAGTAATTTCACTGACATGCACTTGAATGCAGGTGGCTCTCATTTCAGGCAAATACCAAAACACTGGAGGAAGTGTAGGGCTATATCCACAAAACTGAAGGATCCTGTTTACTTCTTATGGCACCTACTCAGAACTAGGGAGGCCCAGAGCAAGTCCCTGCTCTTGAAGGGACTCAACCTACCCCAGACCCTAAATGTACCTTATTCTACTACCAGGGAGCTCTGGGGAGCATTGATCCACCTCTCATCTTCTCTGATGTCCAATGACTTCATGTACTCCAACTGCAAATAGTTGCTACTGCCAGAGCTCTGCCTTCTCTGTTTTAACTGACACAACAAATATTTTCAAAAATTGTCACAGTTTTCTTGTGCTACAGAAATTTACAGCAAAATATAACATAAACCATAATCTGACACTAAAAATTTTTGCAAGTATATGTGACTCCACACATACGTGTTTGTCTCAGTGGGACCTCAGCCATAATTCTTGGGTTAGGAAAAAAACCCCATGCCTGTAAATTTGTCAGAAAAAAAGCCACCAATATGATAACAAGAATAATTGCATTGAGATAAATTAACGGTTGGCTTTCTCACCTAACCTCATAGCAAGCTACTGGGCTAGAGAGGGCTACTGGAAGTCCTCATAGAAGACTCTTCACTTTGCTACCCATCTCCTTGAAGGGTCATCTCTTGCACAATGTCAGCATTATCTCAATTTCCCTCCCTTCTCTCTCACCCGAAACATGGTCCTTCTATCTCACCCTGAAAGAAGGACATTTTTTGGTTTGCCTCAAAGCTTTTTCTACCACTCCATATGTTAAAAAAATAAATTAGAAAAAGCCAAAGATGGTAGCTGCAAAGGTTGAATTATAAAGAAATACACAAACTAATACAAAATAAACCTCTCTACATTTATAGTTTCCCCTGCATTGACATCTGGATGTGCAAATAATCACTCAAATCAGAAAGAATGGGCTCCATGCTGGTATTTTTTTAATGAGATTGAACTGCCTAGTCTTTGCTTTTAGGAAATGCCTAATTTAATTAGCAGCACTGCATCTGTTCTTCCTTTCCTCTCCCCTCAATCTTATGTGGAATTTCCTGCATAAAGAATAAAAAAATTAAACTGAAAGGAAGAAACTGCTGGGCCCATATATACAGAGGATGTATAAATTCTTAGGGGATTAAAAAAACCTCATCTGTGCCACCAGACACCTCCAGCTGACAAATGGACACTGGTCTCAGTTCTGCCCTGCTGGTATACATTCCCAAAACAAGCCTTGAGGGAAAAAACCAGGTTGCCAAATATGCTAACCAGTAATGATGTTTTCTGCTAAACCACAGGCAGACAGGGGCTGAGGAGGCTGCTCCTCTGCAAAAACAAAAAAAACTGCTGTGGCTGTGGAATAACTCACTAGCTGTCTTCAGCTGATTCCTTTACCATGGTGAACTCACTTAACAAAATATTTTAATTGGTTTTTTGGTTCATCTCATCTTCTGGTGATATTTCTCTTCTGTGGTTGAGGAAACCCTGAATGCACTGCAGGCTGAGCAATAGAGAGAGATATGTTTTCTCTACAAACAGATCCCCTAAGGACAGCTGGTGGAAAGGTACAAACACAAAGATTCTCAGTTTGACTTCGATCATTTGTGCTCCCTTAAGTCCTTGGTCTGTGGCTTTCAGGTCTGACATGCTCCATCCGTAGCAAGGTGGGGAATAACAATATTTAATTATCACACAAGACCCATCTTCAGGGCTGATTAATGCTCATGGAATAATTCAGAGTTGGGAGACACAAGCCCCTTCCAGAACATGCCAGAGTGATTATCTGTGGCCTTTATTCTTACATGCCAACAGATTTTGCCGATTTTGTGCTGAAAGGCTGGGAAAGGCTCACACCTTAGCAGAGCTGAGCTGAGGTGGGGTAACTTCTGTCCAAGGGAAGGTGTGCATTTTCAGCCACTGCAGTAATTTCCAAACTAATAATTGATCTTTGCAATAGATACAGCATGCAGTGCTAGATACCAAATTTTGTGTCCAGCTTCTCCTGATAACTAGAGAAACCTGCTAAGTCCCAAATTTCTGTTAATGATTTTAAATGTATTGAAAATAATATTTAGCTTTTGGCTACCTTCTAGTGGCCTAAACCTGTATTCTCACATTTTTTTCATCATTCACAGATGTCAACTACAAAAGTACACTCTTTTTTCCTCTTCTTCTCCTTCAAAAATACACAGTCCTAGAGATGCAACACTGACATTAAATACTTTTTTTCTTCAACACATTTTTTATTATACATTTCAAACTAAGCTACAGAGTTTCCAGGTGCATTAAATGTTTCAGAAACATGCCATTTGTCTTGCTGGATCTGGCTGAAATATACCCTCCTCCTCCCACCTTGCCTCTGGTAGCAGGAGGAGAAGGGCAGGGGGAAGTTAAGAGAGAGGTGTTGCTGTAAGTGTCCAAGATACTTATGTTTTCAGTTTCAGGTTTATGTGAATTCCCCTGTGCTTTTCCAACAAAAACTTTCTTCCTCTCTTCAGAATCATGTTCTCTCCGTAACACAATACAGTTACATGACAGTATTGTCCAACAAAAGGTTTTAAAAGCAGAGCGTCATAGTCACATAATTTCTGCAATGCTTTGTAGTTAACATCTCTTTCTTTTCCCTGCTGGCTCGTTACTTTCTCCTCCAACTAAAGTATACACTATTTCTGCTTGGTCCTTGTTCTGGCTCTCGGGAAGCTGGCTTTATCCACAGTCTTAGTTGTCTACTTTATTGTTCACTCCCTTGCACAGACACAGTCTTATTCATGTCTCACCATCAGGCCTTATGTATTTCTTCCATACCCTATTTTTATGTGTCAAAAGCAGCAATATTTAAGTAAGAATCAATAACAGCATCATTTTTCCAAGAAATTAAATTAGGTGTCTTCTTATAAGAGTCAGACTAGCCTTCTAAAACTTTTCTTCAAGAATGTAAGCACAGGAACTAGTCTGCAATTAGTGCAATTGTTTTAAATCACATATGGATTGTTAACACTAATTATCAATACTAACATTTTCCTTCTATCAATCACTTGAACAATTCATGAGAATAGGAGAATCATGCACGGTGGTATAATGTGTAGGGCAGGAAAACCACTACACCCTTTTCTGTATCAACATAAAAGAGGCCAGATTAGCAGTGCACTAGAACACTGCTTCACATTTTCAGAACAAGAATATTCTTAGCATCTGTGCCAAAACCAACACTTCCTTCCCTTCAGAAAAGCAATAGATCTATAAAACTCCAAGAAACAAACCAGTAATTCTCAGACACATTGAATGAATTTACAGGGAAGGAAATGCACAGCCAGTTTTGAATTAATAAGAATGAAATAAATTATAAAACATTATAAATGTGTAATTTAAACATGCCAAATTTCTTGGCAATTAACTGTTGGGGTTTTTTTTTCTTCTCATAAGGACTGCTAGTATCTAAAAATCATTTCCCACCAGCTTGCAATGACTTTAGGTTGTAATGTGACTCAAATTAATTGATTGTATCCCACTAAATCTGTTCCATACGCACACAATAAAAGTGTCATTTCTTTGTTGACTCATCCAGGATCTTGGGGAAAAAAAAGACAGAAAAGAAAGCCCACAGAAGGTTAGTTTTCAGCCTGGGTGACTTTATCTTGCTTGTTGTGACATAAATGCTTCAGGTAAGTTGATCTCTGGGGGTTATAAGCAAGGAGAGCAATTGGGAGAGGAGTCACAAATGGGACCCTCCCTTGCTATTCAGTCACACCACATTTTTAACTCAGGATGCTGCTGTGTGAGTGAACTTCACTGGCTTGGTGCCCAAGCAGTAGGAATCTCTGTGTGCCCCTTCAACAGCAGAGATGAGAGATCTCCAAGCCATGCTGAGGCTCATGAGGGCCTCATAGGCAAACACTGTCTAGGAGTATGTGGGCATCGCACTCCCTACAGTATTTGTAAAAGCTGACTTGGGTCACAGACAGATGTAACCTAGGGCTACATCATTGGGCTCTTCCATGAACTGCTATTCCTTTAGGCATCTGCGCAACAACACACACTGACTTATATTGGTAACTGGGATACATCAGCAGAAGCTGCAGTCTGCTGAGGATGAAGACACAGACACTGGCACATGGTGCTGGCTTCCTAGCTCCTGGTTTGAGAAGGAAGATCACTGGGGCACCTGACTGCAGCAGGCTGTGCTGAACTGCAAAGCCTGGCTCCTACAATCACAGAATGTTTTGGTTTGGAAGGGACCTTAAAGATCATCTAGTTCTAACCCCTCTGCCATGGGCAAGAAACCTTCCACATTCTGGCTTCCAGGCTCCCCCTGCTGTAGTTTGTTTCTTCAGCACACCATCCTCTCCAGTGCCAGGCTGTCCTCTCATGAAGTTTCCCAGGTATTCGGATCAAATTTCTCTCAAGACAATGCTATTTTACTTAGTTCATCTGACTACTAAACAGAAGCTGCTACTTTCTGTTGCCTGTCCTTGCTCTACAGCTGTCAGAGACTGAAATAGTTAATGATTTATGCATTCCAGGAGTTTGCAGGTGGACTAAGCCCTAAAAAGGCAAGGAGTTGCCTCAGAGGGGCTAAGCCCTAAAAGGCAAGAAGATGCCTCAGGTGGGCAGTTGGGCCCATCCCTCCCTCCAGTGCTAAGCCCTAAAAGGCAAACAACCCCTCATGCCAGGGAGGTGCAAAAGCATGCTGAGGGTATATAAACTGACTGTTGACTTTGAGAATTTGGGGGTTCTCCTTCTCCCCCACCGCCTGCGAATCAAGACCATCGCTCTCAAGCATCGCTGGATCCAGTGGGCGGTGACTGTGTCCATTTCTTTTATACTCTCAGCTTCTCTTTTCCCTTACTCTCATCCTGGTTTGTCTCTCCCCTAAACAGTTTCTCCCCCCCCAAAAAGATTATCTCTGTGCTGCATTGTTTTATGACAACACCCAAACTGTTAGCATGCTTGTTGATACAAGATTGTTAAAATAAACTTTGTTTTCAGACACCGGTTATTTAGTGTCGTTTCACTTTAATCCACCCCAAGGGAATTATTGATAAAAACCTGAGTTACCCCCCTTCCCCTTTTCCTGGGGCGGGTCGTAACAACAGCCATGGAGGCAGAAGGCATGAAGAGCCCTGTCTTCCTCATCAGAAAGGGTCAAGCAAAACAACAAAAATTTTAGTGGGCATCAACCATGTTGCAAACCCCAGAAATAAAACCAGGTGTGATAAATCCCCAGTTGAGAGTTAACTTTCTGACCTGAGGCTTCAAGCAATAAAGAAAAATTCTTAAGCTTGAAAAACAGTCCCCATGGGTCTCTAAGTCTTGTCAGCAACGTTTTAAGCTGCAAATGTAAATTATATTATAGTAGTGACAACATCAAGTTTCATGGTGTATCACAGTTATTCTTATAGTGCAAATCACCTAGCTATCTTAAATCAATTAGAGATTGTCGCTATTTTTCATGAATTATCTCTAGACTATAAACTATGTGATTTGTATGCATGAGGAGTAATAGCCCAGGCTTTAAAGCCCAATCAACACCTAAGGCCTCTGCACCATTCTTGGATTTTTACTGGGCAATACATTAAAACATTCAGATTTAGAAAATACAAAAACAATTAAATAACACTGAAATTATGATGGTCCATCTACCTGACGAGGATTTGCTGACAGTTTGGGCAGATAGTCAGAGTGAAGACATCTTGGAACACTAATAAAAAAAGCACATTCTCAGGGGCGAGGAATGCAGGCTGATTTGGAAATAGAACTGGTTTTGCTCACATGGTTTCAAATGTTAAGACAGCTGTATCACAATCTAACTCCACTAGGCAAAACATCACTACAATTCATACGAAACCAATGTAGGAATGAGAGAAGAAAAAGGCAACATAGCCCTTATCTTTTCATATAAAACTTCATTTTCACAAAGATACCATTGATATAGGTGTGATATTAACACTCTGATCTGTCAATGAACAAGTGTTATCAGTTTTATAGCATTATTATAACATTTTATTATACAGTCTCATTTTACTTGCATGCCATCTGACAGCATAGCATACCCTAGACTTCCATACAATGATGGATCAACCATAGATCCTCATTTCTCCCTAGCTTTTCCCCACTTACACTGATCATCACAGCTGTACAAAGCACTGAGAGAACACAAAGATAAATAAGACTTTCCCTTTGGACAGAGACTTTCTTTCCAAGGACCCAAAAACCAAGTCAAAGACAGAAGAAATTCATATTCCTATGCAGGGACCTTGTATCAAGCCTTGCAAGAAACTCAAGTCTTAAGTCAAACTTCCTAATAATGAGCCACCATAAGATTAACAGAGGTAATTGCATGGTCTGTGCTGACTGCTAGTCCAAACTACTCTGTGGACTGCAAACAGGCAAGGTTAAATTGATTCACATATTGTCATATTTAAATCCAGAAAAAAAAGGGGGAAAAAACCCCAAAACCGAGAAGAGAGGATATGCAGCACTGTCACCCATGTGATTCTGGTCAAAGACCGCGAGAAGAAAAAACAGTCCATCTTCACACCCTGCATCACGTGGATGTTCACCGTGACCTTCCCACCTCATTCCTACTGAACCATTTTGATCATAAGACACTGTAGGAAATGGCACACTCTGGACCCCACTGTGATTTTACACTTACCCAAAAATACACTTGACAGTCTAGGGGTTGTAGAGTTCACATACAAGGCAATATAAATTACTCCATGTCATGCTTTGCCTTAGATTTTATTTTGGGGGCATGAAATAAAATAACAAACCAACCCCCTCACTTATCTGCCTACGTTCCCTGCTCATGGTTTGTACTCACAGTTCTTTTTCAGTTTTGCACATATTTTATACATCAATATCTTCATGTGGCTTGAACCCAGGCCTGACTGAAAGCTTCTCCTCAGCCCTGGCAAAACTGAATACTGGCGGCTCAGGGACGAAATCAAAACCAAGCTGCCTCCTTCCCTGACACACACCTACATCCTGGCTGCTGTCTCAGCAGGAGCACCAGCAGCCAGCCTCACTCTCTGGGATCTGCTGGGGGCAAAACAGACCAGAGCCACTGTTGCGTGTTACTAGAGACATTCTATCATCACCAGCAAACTAACTCCTCTCTTTTTTTCCTATGCCTAGCACTGGCCCTACTAGAATGAAAATCCTTTCGTATCAGAAGAACAACAGGGTCAGGAATTCCCCTTGTGCCAACTACAGAAGGCAATGAATGGACACTTCAGAAATTACTTCTCCATATGGGACTGAACGGCAGCTGGTTGGGGTATTTCTGTATATCAGAAATATCTTTCAAGCCACTGTTACAATTTAAATGCAATGGGCAGAAATAAGTTCTGGAAGCAGGCTATTTGCTGAAGTATTTTTAAAAATCTACCAA
Organism: Lepidothrix coronata; assembly: GCF_001604755.1. Taxonomy (NCBI): domain Eukaryota; kingdom Metazoa; phylum Chordata; class Aves; order Passeriformes; family Pipridae; genus Lepidothrix; species Lepidothrix coronata. The sequence continues at coordinate 2,428,810 of NW_016690303.1, read as the reverse complement.
TGATTGACCCAAGACATTAAGTTCACTCGTTGTTATGTTTTAAAACAATAAACTAAAGTGAAAAACAAATACATATCAGCACTGATTCACAAGTATTTTTCAGCAATGTTACATTTTTTTAAATCTCAAAAAGCATCAGTGTCCAAAATGAATAAGGACAACTTTAAGGAAAAACATATAAAGAAAGATATAAATGTCTAAGTCTTTTCTATTTTTAACAGGCTGGACTGTGATACGGCTAAAACACTGATGAGGACTTGGGAGCTCTTTGATTTCCTCCTAGCTACGTCTTAGGTGCTGTCCCACCTCCTTGTGATAAGTTTTCCCATTTAAAACAAGGAATAAGATAAAAAGGACTGGAAAGCATTTTGAAATATGTAACAGAAAACACCACCTAAGAACAAGGCCATATTACTCAGGAGCAGTAAGAAAGCCAAGAAAGAGGATCTGGAAAGGAAAGACAACTGATCCAAAGGGTGGCTCAGACCCAGTGGAGTGGGATCAGTTGTCAGTGGGGCTTAGCACATGGGGCTCAGCAGGAAACAAGATATTCCATGAGCTTTTCATCTGAGGGAAGTATTGGGGTGGTCATCTGAGAAGAGAACCCCCACACAAACCCAGGCAGCTGGCAGGACTCTGCCGCCCTGCCCATGATGACTCCCCAGGAGCCAACTCTGGTTCTCCTCATGGCAGATGAGGAAGCTGATGATTAACACTGCGAACAGGTGATTAACAGCTACCAAACATCAGCACATAAAGATACCTCAGCTGGCATGCCTGACATGAAAGGTCACACACCCTGGCAGCTAAACGAGGAGAATTTCTGGTCATCTTTGAAGTGGCATCAGAGTGAGAAGAGGTGAGACATTGACCTGGAACCTGTTGAGCACCACACCTTTATTTTCACACACATGCAGTCCCTGTGTTGTAGCTGGTCCCCTGTGTCCTTATGAGACCTGTGTTCTGGGTCATGCCTGGTGCAGGCTCAGGTTGCAGCCTCCCCTGCAGTGAGCTGTTGCCGCAGCTGAGGAGCTCCGGCTGGGCCAGCAGCAACTGCTGCAGCCGTGGGGGGCCCCACTCTGCTCCGGCAGATCAGAGTATGTGGCAGCACACACATTTTATATTTTATAAACATGCAATACTTAAAAGTGTGCACATTTTTTTCTCTATAAATAGTGATTCATTCTACACGTTCACACTCAGACCCTCATCAACACTACAAATCAGATTTATGGTGTGGGGAGCTGAAACCTACACCTTCAGCAGTTGCCATTACTTTTCACAGAAACTTCTCAAGAAACACAAGCACCTACTTTTTAAGAGCTCTTGCAGTTCCCACTAGTAGCTGGTAAATCCACAGCTACCCATTCTGTCTGAAAACATGGGCTTTTTATGCCTTTGACTAGGTATCCAAAATATCCACTCTATCAGCCTGAAGTCTGAGGCAAACTGCATACTTAACCCGAATTCTGGAGCTGTCACAATTGAAGCCCCATCTGACGATACTGGTAGGGTGAAGAAAGTGTTTCCCAAGAACTGAAAAGCCTTCGATGTAAATTTAGTAGCAAATGAAAACAATACACCTTTACATTATACTTATAACTCTTGCATAACTTACAAAAGCATAAAAAAGGGTAGAAAAAAGGAATAGGATTCCCCGTGAAATATTATGAGGGTTCAGCCTCAAAGGCCCCAACCAAAATACAGAAGATGAAACTCTGCCCAGAATGTCCTTTGTGGCTGTGGACAAGTCATTTAGGGCTTCACATCAAATGGGACTTGACATTTCAGCTCAACAGCTCTGCTTTCCATTCTTTCAAGTGCATCAAAACCTGAAATGACCAGCTAACAGGAGTGTTGGGAGTAGCTCGCTGCACCTGTAAATCCTTTGAAATGTCCTCCTGTAAAGTGCAATGATATCAAAGTTCTTCCACCTTTGAAAATAAAAGTAGCTGGAGGAGAAAAATCAATTTCCTTTTAAAAACTCTTTAGAATTATTACTGTAAGGGCTTTTCTGCACATTCAGATTCATACTGTTCAGATTCATAGACTGAGTTAGAATGAGAATTCAAATCTATGGCTGAGTATCTCCATGTCCAGCTCTTCAGGAACAGAAGGGCTTGCCCCATAACAGCACCCTCAGTAAGGCTCACAAGTAGGTAGTAATGAAGAATACTACTGGAATAACTTCTCTTACTAGACAAGTCCTGGAATTTCTGAACTGCTAACCAATTAGTTTGTTTACCAACACCTAGAACTGCTGAAACAAATATTAGTTTTCCATTTCATTAAAGGATTAGGACAAAGTTGCCTAGTTAAGGAAATGACAATTCCTCTGCACAGACACAGGTGAAGCTGCTATTTCCTTGTCCATGAGCAGGAAATCCCACAAAGCCAAGAGAGATGAAAAGGAGCAGTCTGAGAAACATGTTCACTTCTGACCTATGAGAATCATTTCACCAAGTGCCAAGGTCAACAAACAACAGGATCCTTCCACTGACTGCTTTCATCTCAAGGGGGGAGCTGAGCGGGAAATGGTTTTTCTGTGCTGTTGAAGTACATTTTCATGCTCATGAAAAATCTTTGGGTCTGTAGAAGGATTACAGTTTGTGCTCTGTTTCTGCAAAATGTATATGACAGAAGGAACTCCCACGCACAGATTATGTTCTTGGCACAGGAGGTCAGCACAGGGATCTGACCCCAGTCTTCAACTGGCCCTGATGAGCATCTTGATCATCAGTGCAAGAGTTTCCTGAGACCTTCCCCTTTGCAACTTGTCCTTTCCCTCTGCTTGTGCTTCACACTTCATGCTGAGCTGCCTGACCTCTTCTCAGGAACACTACTAGGTCTGTTTTTACTGGAAATTTCTTTCTTGACAAGGCATCGCTATTCAAGAAACAACAAAAATCTTTCATCACCAAACTAGTTCTGCTTTGAAATGTTACCTTCCCAACACACTGGTCATGCCTCCGCTTGATGACTTTGCTGTTTCTCCGTACTGTGGCTGGTTCTGAACTACCCAAGAACAAATCCAAAAGGAAAAAAAAAGACTGAAAAAAGCGTACAGCTCTGCTGCCCTTTGATAAACTGTAGATGAGAAAACAGAAGTGATAGCTTTTGCACATGATTGCTGATAACCCCCAAAAGCACTGAACTCCAGTCAGTGAATGGAGAGAGAGCACAGTAATCAAGTCCTGCCAGGCATGGGAAAATCAGAGAAGAGGAAGGAAAAGGAACAAGGACAATACGTGCTCTTCCTTATCAACGTATCTATACTGTCTTTGCAAGCTCCTCTTGCAATTGCTGTTTGTTCACATTTTTAACCACGGCAAATAACAAACAAGCTTTAAAAAATTTAACTAAATTACTGAAAAGCTGTAACTGAAGAGAAGGAGCAAAAGCTGCCTGTGGACATCCAAGACCTTCTTTGCTGCTCATCTACTGCTCACAGTTAGGGAGATGATTAAAGCCCTGATCCTCCTGTCCAAAACATTTCAACACCCACTCACACGCAACTGATGGCAAACCCTAGCAAGACAGCATTGCTAAAGGAAGTTCCAATAGGCTACAAAAAACTGATTTTTCCTCTCTTTATACGCATGCTAATCTATCTGGTATGAGTCTATGTTTCTCCAGTTGAGAAGGACTTCTGAATTTTATGGTTAGGCCTCAGTCCTGCCCCTAACCCAATGGGAAAGTGACACTAGGACCTTGATCTGTTTAACTACTTCAGTATATATTTCCCTTTCCAAGACTAAAACCTTTCATTTAAAGGAAATCTTAATAAAAACCCTGCAGGACACTGGCTGGATTCCATCCCGAATATTGTATTATGCATATATTTTATCTCTTCTAACACATTATGACTTTCAGGAAAAATCTTTTACTTTGGTTTTGTACATCAAACCATGTTCACCTTACCAGTGCATCCAAAGTCCCCACAGTGATTTAATAGTGGTGCCTTCCCCTGCATCCAGCTGAGGTCTGCCGGGATCACAGGGCAGGGTTTGAGCCCTTGCAGGCTGGCATGGCTGGGGGAAAAAAGGGAGCAAACAGGCAAGCAACTTCTCATAGCTGCTTTTGTGTGGCTCACTGAGGATCTGAATGCACTATTGATTCCTTAGCACTAAAACAGATTTGTAATCCCTGTGTGTGTAAGACAGATATCTCCTTCAACTCTAATCTCTAGCAGCTGTCAAAGACTTAAATGGCTTGTAGCTGGCTGGCATGCCAAAATCAACCAAGATTTTAGGCCTGCTTGCCTAAGGGGCAACCTATGAAACAGGAACCAATGGAAGCCATTCTCCTGCCCTGATCACAGTTGGACAGGGCTTCCTAAATTTTGCAATGTATCAAGTATCCAGACCATACCAGCAAAACAGACTAGAGAAAACAAATGATTGCACCCCCAAGACTCCATGCCACCCCAGAAACCCACCTGCCCCTATGGCTTCTTGTTGAGGATATACCCTCCCAACAATTTCAACGGGGCTCAAAGTGCAGTGGGATTACTCTTCTGTGGAACCTCCTGGAGGCACTACCACTGCCACTGTCTCATCATAAAGGGAAGTGCTGTTAAAACGGAGGTAACCAGAATTTACTTGGCAATACTGAGGTAGCATCATAGTAACTTACATCTTCAGATAGCAGTCTCTTACTGCTCCTGGTTGAAAAGTTTGGTTTCAGTTAGGAAATAATTCAAGGGTGACTTTTTTTCCTTTTAGGTAAAACTTATTGTTCATTAGCACTGAGCCAAGGGAACACAGACACCACAGCTATCCTTGGTCAAGATATGGGCTCCCCTAGGGCAAAATACTCTCACAGCAGATTTTTGTACATAACCATTTCCTCAACTTCCTGTACAAAAAAGTGATCAAAGATTTTTAACCAGTCCATCTGTTTCCCAGTGCCTACCTTGAAATAATCCTATCATGCTGGCTACTGGGTGAAACCTTCAACAGGATGGTGACATTTGTTGGAAATGGTCCAATTTCTCTTTCATGCAGTGTTTGACAGGTGAGGAAATAATCCAAGGTTTTGACTGGGATGGTGTGACTAAGAACATAATGGAGCTCTTCTGAAAATGTATGTGCTATTACTAAAACTATCCTTCAAAACACCCATGAAGTAAAAACAAGGGGAAAAAAGAAACTTTGTTGCACTGTCTCCTGTTTGACAAAACAGTCCCACATTAACAGCAATAAGCAAATTAAGGATAAAGTTCAGCCTCCAGAATTAAATTCCACAACAGGATTTTCTCATTTTTTTTAACTGGATGCAAAGGAAACAAGCGTTGAGGAAAAACATGCATGCAAGTGACATTTTCGCAGGAAACTTCAAACCTCGCTGGAGTTAATTTAGATTATACATCCTATTATTGTGGCAAGAGACACGTTCTGTTTTTCAGTAACTAAAACACACTGGGTTATCCTAACATGCCTCCAAGCAGCATTTCCAAGTAGTCTGTACTATCTTCAAAAAGTTGCAAACAGTTAGGACTATTTATTGAAGAGAAAAATGAAAAACAAAACAAAACAAAATACAGTTCTACTCACACGCTATTTATTTATTTTCAGCAGTCTGCTTACACAAAAAACGTCCTGGAGCCAAAAGCAACCAGCTGGGCGGGTTACTAGCCGCGCTACTGGGCGCGGTGCCAGAGCTCCTTTCCTTCCCCTTTCTTTTTTTTCGCCTTCGTACTTATTTATTTAATAACGGGGGCAAAAAGTAACCTCGAACCTCCAGGGAGGTGGGGGGGGGCACGGCGGAGCCTCTCACCCCCCGGCGGCTGCCGAGAAGGACGGGGCAGCCTGGAAAGCGGCCGTCCCTCGCGTCCCCGCTGCGGTCCGAAGGGGCGGGCGAGCGGCGGCGACCCGGGGACCGCGGGCACTGCTCTCCCAGGACCGTGGGCTGCTCCCGCCGCCGCCACGGCCGCGCTCCCCGTTCCTCCCCGCCGGGCGCTCCTCGGTACTCACCGCCGGCCGGCTCGGGCAGCGTGGAGACCGAGGTCTGTCCCATGGCTGGGCCGGGAGGCGGTCACGCCGCCCGCCGGGCGCACAGCCTCCGCCGCGGCTGTTCCCGAGGGGCCATCCCAGTGCTGGCCGGGGCCGCGCTCCCCGCCGGCGGGCGGGGGGCGGCTGTTCCCGCGGCGGCTGCGGGCCGGCGGCTGCCTGTCATCGCCGCCCAGCCGCCCGGCCGCCGGCCGCGGACCCGGGACCCTCCGCCTCCACCCCCGCCCCGCTCCACCCCGCCCCCGGGCGCCTCGGCCCCACCCGGCCGGGGCTGCGCTCCGCTCCCAGCCCGGGTCCCTGCCCGGGGGGGAGCGCAGAAGTTTTTAATAAGTTAAAAAGGAAATTAAAGAAAAAAAAAAAGGAAAGGAAAACCACCTTAGTTACACGGAGATCGGAAAAGACGGTGCCTAACTGGCGAGGCTTCCCGCGCTGTTAGCGTGTCCCGGTGTCTGCCTACCACCCTCCCCTCTCCGAAGCCCACAGGGTTAGTCCAGACACACAGTTATTCCCACCCCTTCTTATCGCCTCTGAAAGTACAGGGGAAACTTGAGGCAATCTCAGGGAGCGAATCCCCATTGCCCTGCTCGGACGTGCTTCACTGCTGGGGGCAGTCTCCAGGGCTGTGCTACCGCCACGAGTGGAAAACGAGTGGCTGGGCAGGGCACGGAGTCGTTACCAGCCCTAGTCTGGCTGTAGCGCAGGTCTGAAAAAGTGCCCGACCCTCACCTCACCCACAGGTGAGTAATCAAAGACAGGATTACTTTTAATTTTGAAAGAAAGAAGATAGTCAAAGACAGCAACATCCAGACAGAACTCTGCAATAACAAGTGACAAGAAGCATCAGAATCAATGGGATACATTTATGGGGAAGATGGGAGGGAAATAGCGATTGTACATATAGCACTAGGGCAAAAGGAATAATGGTTTGTTTTCTTTAATGCATAAGTATAATCTAAGCAGTGATACAAGCTTAATGCTAAGCTCACTAGACCAAGCTTAACGCTAGAGCTAGAGCTAGCAACTGTTACCAGTGACAAAAAAAAAAAAGAAAATGTAACCCCCCCAAAAAAACTCGAGTGCTTAATAGGTATTACTATGCAGTATCTAGAAACAAGCAGGGAGATGCACATGCATCACAGAAGGACACTCAAGGCTCATCCAAAGAACACCTATCAGCAAGCCATATGGTGAAATTACTATATTTCTCAGTGGTCTGGAAATCCTAGAGGGAAATCCTAGAGGGGTTAAAGAGATGTCTGACCTGCTGTTCTTTGCATGTGTTGGCACTGTGGTGATGCTTCAGGAGATGGAGAATTGTGTTAGTGTGGGGCCCACACTAAGGACACAAATGGAGCACCACAAGTAGCTGTGGTTTGTGTAGTAGGCAGAAGACTGTCAGCTAATATATTAGATTGTCAGCTAATATATGGTGAACAGAAAAGAACACAACTAATGCTAGTCTTTATGGGTATTTTATAGAAAATAGGTCCTGGTAAACAGACCTTTTATTTCCTTGTTTTATATGATTATGTGTTAAATTGCCAGAGGCTTGAGTGGAATAGACTTCTGCTAGGTACTTGATTTAGTAAGAGAGAAAAAAGTGAAGACAACACAAAATTAATAAAGCACAAACAGATGAAGGCTAAATGAAAAGCAGATCAATTGTTCAAGGAGCAGTACCATTTAATGAGGGTGTTTCTGTTGGGGAGCTATGGGGAGGCTCATCAGTGTTTTCACCAGCAATCTAGAAAAGTGTTATTTCAAACAGCTTTAAAAGACTACATAAATCATCACCAATAGCAATTTTAGACAGAATAAATATTACCAGAGTGATAATGAGGACAAGGCAGTCACAGAGTTATCTGGATTATTTAATAAATTCAGCTCTTTCAAACAAGTAAGTTTTAATAGGGTCAAAAAACCGCCAGACTTGCAGGATGGAGCAACACTACCTACAGGGCCAAGGAGAGTATCTTAGAAAGTTTCTCCATGCAGGAGCTTGGCAAAATTCAACATGAGCTCCTAGTGAACTAGTGCTGATGCAAAAGGGATCTGATATCCACATATAGATGTGCAAATAGGAAAGGCGCAGGTAGAATTCCCATTAGATAGTTGTGCTTTTAATCAGACAAAAAGTGGTGTCCTATGTTCAGTGTCTTCTGCCCCTTAAAATACCACTGGATGATGGCAGACAGCTTGAAAGAGATGAGATGGAAATTGCAGAAAGCACTCTTGAACAAAAGGTGTGAAGAAAGTTAGTGCCAATGCATTCAGGAAAGCCTGATGTGCTGCATTTTAATCTAACAGTGCCTTTGCAAGGAGAGAATAGCATTACAACAGTCCTGGATGTTCAAACACTGAAGGAAAGACTCTTTGCCTGACACCTCCAACTCCAGGCCCTGTACAAAGCATGGAGTTGAAGACAACTAAGTGGTACTCATACAGAGACACGAGGCTAAATTATGAAGTGGGAGCCAAGGGCAAGGTAGATGATTTAGTGGTGCCTTCGTCCAACCCAAGGAAAGGCTTTCAGAAGGGCAGCTTGTTGAACAGACAACTTCTGTCATTTATTTCTTGGGATTTTTTTTTTGGCGTGCAATTTGGCACATTTATTTTTCTTACCTTGAAAAATTTTTTTAAAAGAGTTTGTTTTGAGAAACTCGAGTTACCTCTTTGGAGACACTTGTAAACAGGAACCTAAAAGTGTTCCTGTCTGCCTCTGGTGAATCTCATTAATTTTATCAAAGGAAATTATGTTCTCCTGCTGCGTAAAAGCCCAGTTTACAATGCAAAAGTATATATCATCCGTCTGCTATGATTCACATGAAGTAATAAACTCCCCAAGGTTGATTCATGAGCTGATAAAATGAGTTTAGTTGAATTAGTTGAATTAGTTGCCAATTTCTTTTGGTTTGGTTATTCTGTCTGTTTGGGGTTTGTTTCTTCCTAACTTAATTGAAGGTAGTGACTTTCTTCTATATGTTTTCCCTACAGACACCTCCTTTTTAAGGGTTCTGTCTTCATACCTCAGCAATGCTCAGTGGTATGTTGTAGAACTAATCAGACATGGTTACACCTTCAGAAAGTAGGGGATGGAAGCTCTATTAGGGAACATCAGTGTTGATTTATAGCACTAACAGATTATAGGCATTATGCTGTATAGAATCAGAAAATGTAGCTTCTGCTTATAAAAATTTACCCAAAAGAGCAACCAGTAAACAAGAAACAATTTACTTGCATTTGAAAATTTAAAGTTCTTATTAAGGGGATTTTTATTCATGATGGACGAGATAATTGCCAGCATCCAATACCAGCACCATAGATTCTTTATTCATCTTTCGTAAAGTGGGCAAAAATAAATACTTTATTTTGATCCTGAATTGGGAATACTAGTTGAATATATAAAATGGTACAGGTGCATACAACGGTTATGTCTCTTTCTGCTTTATTTCCTGGCTAAAGATGCAAAGGAGCAATGTATACATCTCAGGTACTCACAGTCATTAAAGATCAAATTAGAAAAAACAATAGCACTTTTCTGCTTAAATCCTGCCTTTTAAGCCATTTGATTAAAGAATTCAGCTTGTGACTCACTGATGGGAGGGAATGAACCATGAATCCTCAAGACTGTACAAAAAGGTGTCTACCAATGTGACCTGTAAGAGAAATTGGGCTGTCGAAAGCCAAGATATGACATTTCTCATATGCAGAGCTATATTTATGTAATTGCCTCCACACAGAAGGGATTTTATCGTCCTGCTGACATTCCCATTTGAACATCCACACAAAATACATAAACATTCAGTTGTCTGTGGACTTTTATTCTGCAGTATGATAGAGGTGTTCTCATCTGTGCATTACATTTTTTGCCACGTTGGCAGTTGGTGTTTAGGACAGTTAAAAGTTTAAGGGTACAAGAGTGTTTGATAACAACTGATTCTAGCAGAGATTTGAGATTACAATTATGTAGATAAAATACACCTTTATTTGCTATAATTTCCTTTTTTTTTTTTTTTAGGATTTAGATGGCTTTATCTATGATGTGTTAAGATGTATATTCCACTTCTCCTTTAAACAGCTAAAAGGATAAAACACACAAATGGACTGCCCAGCACTTTTCAGCTATTGTAGTCTTCTGGAGTTCCTGGAAATCCACAGTTGCAAGCAAAGCAAAAATGGGCAGGGCAGATGAAAGTGAGAATTTCAGGATCATTTTATCCAGGGCTAGTCTTGTACTAATACTATAACAAGACGCTGAAACATCCCAAGGAAGGTGGGGAAGCTGATGGGTACAACAGTTGCCAGTAAGTCATGCCAGACTGTTCTGATATATCAGCATCAATTGGGTTCCTGGACCCAGTGTCCCAGTTAGATTTGAAATTTCAGCGTCAGTAACAATACTGCAGTTATCTGATTGCCTCATGCTACACACGCAGTCCTTCCCTTCTTGACCCAAGTTATTGTGTTGAGTACTGATAAATAAAATAGACACTCTGCTGACCCTCAAGAACTGAAATATTCCATCAAAAGAGGAAGAATAGCTTCTTCATGAATTTCAGAAGTGTTTGTAAAACAAGCATATTGCACTTATCTAAATGACTGATACGAGATCTCTTCATGGAAGATGATGTGAAACTTCCAATTTGTTCCGAAGTTAGAATGAAATAATACACACAATAATCTGTCTCACATATCAAAGACCAAATTCCTTCCCATCAATAAAGTTTCAAAGACAGCTCTATTTCAGTGTGTTTACTATACTGGGATGATGGATAGCAATAGATGACCTACAACTTGTAGGATGCTGTTGCCCAGTCTTTAAAGTTCTGTAGGCTTGTACAAAAGTAAAGAGGCATTTTAGAAAGGTGAATTTGTATAACTATTCTTTCAGTCATTGAGATTAATTTATGGCATTAAATATAACAGAAGCTACAAGGACAGGCCATCACATTCAATCCCAGGATTCATAATGCAGGACTGGCAAACACATTCAGCCTTATAACAGGAAAAAATTTTAGCACTGAGTCTAGAACAAAAATGAACAGACAGGTGGTCCTCCCACCCCGCCCACCCACAACTCCTGTCAGCGTGCAGAACTGCTGGAAGATGAGCAGCACAGTGTCCAGTAGGCTGCAAAGCTGTATGATTCAATGAACAAAGCAAAGGTTATGGCATGAGCAAACACAAGCAAGAAGCAGGTAATTTTTTTGTCATGGGTCACACTAAGGTTTATAATGATGACACTGAATTTGTACCTACTTGTAGAAAACCCGCATTTACAAAAGGGAAGAGTTTGGGGAGGGTATCACCAAAATCAGTTTGTGTGCTTAAGATTGAAACATCAGCTGTAGTTGAGCTAAAAATCTAGTTCTGTTTTCTGTGAAACTGGATGCAGTTTGGCACTGTCAAAATAAAATCACAGGCCATATTCATGGATTATGCTGACATTGTATTGGGAATTTAGGCCATTTCCTTTTAATAACCAGGGACTTTTTTAATAACCCTACATTATTCTCTCATTTGAAAATGTTTTAAAATATTTTTCTGTGTCCTTTTTTTACTTTTATTTAGCAATGCTATGTTCTCATCAGTGTCATCTCCCATTTTCAATGCCCATGTATTAGGCAAAAAAATGAACTTGAAATCTTCTTTAAAAAAGAGGCTCTTGTCTTTGCCGGTGATCATCACCAGTCTTCCTTCCTCATAAAAACCTGTGGTACATAATATCTACATAGCAGAATGGAAGGCAACTGTACAGCACTGAGAGGAGCTTCTGTGGTTCAGTCTCTAAATTTGGAAGCTAGAGGTTCAAAGCCTTGGATCAGAGGCATTAATATGCAAATGAGAGCTATTCTGATTAAAATATGTAACAGAGATTTTTTGAATGAGATATGCTTGTTCACATTAAGATTGCATTGGGTGACAGGTAGCAAGGCCCTTACTTATGGAAGATCTGAAGGGCTCAGACTCATTTTAGTATTCAGGTGATCTTGACTCCTGTTTCAATGTCTGTTCTCATTCATCCTTACCAGCTGTTAGCTGTCAAACACAGGAAAGACAGCACAGCTGGACAAACTCATTCCTGGTAATTTGGCACAGACAGGTTTTTTTTCTGCTCACAAATTATCTGCAAATAGGTTCTGCACTTGCAAAGCTGTTTGCTGCTCTAAATTATTCACCATAACAGTTTGCAAGTCAGTTTTAGACACTAAGAAGCAGGTAAACAATTCATGGCAACAGCAGTTCAATAATTTATTATCTAGGTGTGTGCTAGATGCCCTCAGCTGTGGGCCTTTCTTTGTGCTCTCTGACTCAGGAGTTTTACCTGTACCTAGAAGAAACTTTCCCAACAGTACATCAAAATGATTTTAAATGGTTATTAATGAATGCTTATGGATCTACTTGTGTGGTTTTACCGTCTGATCTGTGACTTTCTTCTGTTGTACCCTTTAATTTAATGTTCTCTTGCCTATATTAAGTAACTGCCTGGAAAATTTTTGTAGGAAAGACTTCTACAGACTTGAACATTGCAAGTATGTTGAAAAATCTTCATTTGAATAATACTTTGCACTTTCTTGTGGTACTGTATGCACTGAACTTTTGAAGTAATTTACATAATGTGTGAGGTTGAAAGGCAGAAAATAGAAGGAAAATGGTCCCAACACAAACATTTTGGGAGTCATGGAGAGCAGATCTACTCATCTCCTGTGCATGCTCCTCAGCTTCAGAAGCTGCCCTAAACCCCCTCTGCACTTTCTTCATACATTTCAATTTCTACATGCTTTATCCCCATTCCAGTTCTATTCCACAATATCTTTCAAACATGTTTTCTTTCCCTGTTGTTCCTTAAAGGCAAATTCTAAAACTATAAATCCTTCTGAGTTTTTTGACTTTTTTCTTCATCCTGCGGTTGTTGCTAATGTTTACTTACTTTGCTTGTAATGATCTGAAGTCAGTTCCCTTGCTTTGCTTCATCAAGGCTGGCCTACACAGGAACCTTTATTTTCTCACAGATCCAGAGTATTTCACTAATTATTTGGAGTATTTCACTAATTATTTGGAGTTTTCACTAATTATTTGGAGATTCAAAATCTCTGAAATGTCTGATTTCACAGATTTTGAAATCTACTGTTTCAAAAGTTATCAGCTGCCTGAAGACTTCCGATGTAAACAGTAGAAGCAGTGTAATGCAGATTTTGGAGAACATCTTGTGCAATATTATGAAAAGGGAACAAATGAGAGATTCAGACCCTGATTAATCAGACCCTTCTGACACTAGGTGTTATGGTTTTTTAATTTGAATTTACTGAAAATTAATATGTCATAAGAAATGTGTGTTATTCGGGGCAAGGATCTTGTCTTCTTTCAAGAAGGGCTAAGCATCGTGCAGTTTATGCTGGAAAAATCTACCTCCTGTCTTTGTTTAAAGCACCAAGGGGAACTGACATACCAGATCACACTGTGTCCCTAATCCTAGACCATATATTCCTGAAAACAACATGAAGAACACCCCCAAAGTCTGTAAGGTCTCACCCTAATACTTAATAATTTAAATGCCATAGTCCTGGTTTAAAATTTAAACCTTAAATTTTCTAAAACTCTTCTACATGTTTCTGATTGTTAATAACAAAAACTCTCGATACTAATGTTGCTCATACATGATCATTTCCTTTGTGCCTCATACTGACTCCTGGATCCTAGCACCTCCTGTTGCATGGTGTCTCACTGTGCAGTGGCAGCTCTGTGAAAGCACAGGAGAGCATTTCCTTTCCAGGCAGAAAATAACCATCAGACATTTTCCAATCAACAGTGGGTTTGTCACCAGATATCAATTTTGTCCAGGGTTACAGATTTATGATGAAAGACAAAAAGGACTACATTAAAAATTATAAATAGTACTCTGCCTGTCCTAGTTCAAGCCACTGGGGACAAAGGAAGCAATCGTGTAACAATGACATGCCGGAGTGTAGAGTTCCTCAACAGTCAGGTTTCTGCCAGGTTTTCAAAGGCTTTAGCTGCTTCAAGTTTGTATCACTAGCTACAGTAAACAGAGTGAACATGCCCCTTTACTGGTACAAGCTGGCATGTCCCCAGCAGAGAAAATGAAGTAGTGCAGCAAAAGGCAGCTGGAGGTCTGTTCTTACTGCAGGACATCACCTTTCCTCCTCCACCTCTTCTCTCAAGGCCTGTTGCACCTTGCATTTTGTTCACCACAGAAGTGGTAACGGTACTGGAGTTCCCTAATTCATCATTTTAAGGAAAGTCTCCTACTGGCTGGAGTGGCTCCCCTTAGGCATTTTTTCTCTCTCATGTCTGGGCTTAACAGCAGCCTCTGGCTGCCTTCTGGCTGCTGCTGCTGCAGCAAAGCCCAATTATCTGGAGAACTTCTGCGCTCTCCAGTCTGTCCAGCAGTGCCTCCTTGCTTCAGAGCAGTCTGCCATGATACTGGTCCAGCTGCACTGACCATTTTCCTTGGAAAAACACAGCTTTCTGCTCTTCAGGGCATGTGTGGTGGTTGCTGGCTGTGGCCTTACCTCTACATTTCCAAGCTCCTTAATGAATCACTGCTTTTTGGCACCAAAGCAAAATAAACACATCATTTTGGGTGCCTTTGCCAAACATATGTACACTTGGAGCAGGTTTTGAATGATAGAAAGCGAAAGGTTTAATGAAATGTGTAGGCTGTGTAGCTAAAAGTTGCAAAAGAGCCAGAAAATATGAAACTGAAGACCACAACAGTATCATTAGCCCCCAAAACTGTTCAGATCTTGTATATTTTTTGGAACACATGGAGGACTTAATAGTAGTGTGTCCACTACAGCCTAACCAGGAAAAAACAGTAATAGAAAGCAGCATAGGGGTGCAGGATCACTCATCAGTGTGATGGTTAGATGCCTTCCCCTTTCCTTTTCCTCTCCCTTTTCTTTTCTCTTTTCTCTTTTCTCTTTTCTCTTTTCTCTTTTCTCTTTTCTCTTTTCTCTTTTCTCTTTTCTCTTTTCTCT
>NW_016690303.1:2290747-2413460 GCF_001604755.1 Lepidothrix coronata | reverse complement strand
TCTCCTTTCCCTCTCCTTTCCCTCTCCTTTCCCTCTCCTTTCCCTCTCCTTTCCCTCTCCTTTCCCTCTCCTTTCCCTCTCCTTTCCTCTCCTTTTCTTTGTTTCTGCTTCTGTTTTTCTTTTCTGTTTAATAACTGATTCAGTGTAACTACACACAGCACAGCAGATTTTTACACTGATGCTTCCTAGCCTGTGTGAAGGGGAAAAGACATCAACAAAAAATTTAGCAGGCATACTGAATGAAGTTCCTCAGTTGCTCAAGCCAGTTGTGTGTACGTCCCCTGCCATGCACTTTGGCCCTTTCAAAGCACGTGAGCCTGTTCACAACTTCAACAACAGCCATTTGTTCTTGCTGGCTAGAGTGAGACTTCTCTTCAAAACTTTTGAGAAAAAGTTTTGAAAATGTTTGGCACCACTGTTCATCTAGTTCCTCTCCATTCAATCAGATTTTAGAATGAATTCAAATGTATTGCTGGACTATAATTAGCTCTGAAGGGCAGAAGTCCACAGGGGACCAGCTCTTTCCTTTTTAAATGGGCAGCTGTAAAGACACTACCTTGAACAATATCCTGAATGACAGCAAAGTTTCAAACGTGGACCCCTGTCTGATTAACTTCCAAAAATCAGAATAATCTCTGCCTCTGGCAAAGTGAGGTCCTTCCCTATGAAGCTGGCTTACTACAGAAGTATCTAGACCAAAATACAAGTTTCAGCCTTCAGTTTAATTTGCCTCCATATTTCTGTTATTATGAAAATGTGGACTTTTTTTGCTCTACTGGGAAAATGCATTTTTTCCACTCTCCCATGACTCAAAAACAACGGAGAGATTCTTCCTCCGAGCTTAAGAAAAAGAAGGGGGGAAAACTTCACCTTTTGGCAAAGATACAGATGGAAATATTTTACTCAAAAGAGGATTTTCAAAATAAAATAAAAGAAGCATGTAAAAACAAGGGGTTATAATGGAAACTATTTTCATAGGCAGCTCTAAAGTAAGAACTGCTGTTCCAGAGACACATGGTACTGCTGAAAACATTGGTTTGAAGCCAAAACCCCTACCATGCTAGTGGAATCCGCAAGCACTACAATATTAAATACACCTCAAAATATATGTCAGACATCTCCCTGTGCCTGTTCCACTTATTCTTCACAGCAAGACACTATACACTTAATTCATCACTGTCTGCAGAGTAACAGAATAAAGGGCTGGTGGCAGACCTGCACCACACTCGCTGAATGGTCTTCTGGAAGACTGGGCTTATTATTCCCATTTTGCAAATATTGAGCCAACATCCACTTTCCATCTGCAGCACTTACACAGCATCTATTATTACAGCATGTGAGCACCTCTCACTGGTCCTAGGGAAGGGTTATTATCCCCAAGATATGATTTCCACATTTCATTTGCAGTGATGGGAGGAGAGAGCATGCTACTAAAAGTGTGAGGACATCCTGCTCAGCTGTACTCCTCCTTGGCAGACTCTTTCTTCTGCATTTGTCTGCTTCTTCCAGCTGCTCCAATGCAGCTGGCCTGGCCCTGAGCAGTTTTCTATCATGGAAAACTCTGCTCTGGTGAGACCCCACCCGGAGTACTGTCTCCAGTACTATGACTCACTCTGGAGTCCTCAGCACGTGAAAAGACACGGACCTGTTGGAGCGAGTCCAGAGGAAGGCTATATAGATGATTAGAGGGATGGAGCATGTCTTCTCCTATGAAGACATGCTAAGAGAGCTGGGGTTGTTCAGCCTAGAGAAGAGAAGGCTCAGGGGAGACCTTATAGCACCTTCCAGTACCTAAAGGGAGCCTAGAAGAGAGCTGGAGAGGGACTTTTTCCAAGGCCATGTGGAGATAGGACAAGGGGGAATGGCTTTAAGCTGAAATAGGGTAGCTTTAGACTACATATCAGGAAGAAATCCTTCACTATAAGGGTGGTGAGATACCGAACAGGTAGCCCAGAAAGTTGTTAGGTGTCCCATCCCTGGAAATATTTAAGGCTGGACAGATCTCTGAGCAACTTGATCTACTTGAAGATGGCCTTGCTCATTGCAGGGGAGTTGGACTAATAACCTTTCATAGTTCCCTTCCAACCCAAGCTATTCTGTGATTTTTTTTGCTTCTACCAGAATTACAGCTTGGCCTGCATCTTTGCTAATCCGTAAGAAAGCCCACAGCCAGTTATAAGTGTCTTAGTCGAACGTGTAAAATGAATCTTCTGCTTTTGTGCAGACTGTCTTTCCTACAGATTTGAGGCTTTTGCTCACAGTTCTTGCCTTGCAATAACATGCAAACACCAACTGACAGTTTTCCCGGGACTGAGGGTGGCGGAGCGTGCCCTTTTGCCACTTTTAAGTTCACGGAAGTTTAACAGAAAAGCCCACCCAGCTGGCTCTGTCAGGGTCTGGCTGGCTGCAGAGACACACCAACACTAGCAGAGCACTGACTGAGGCTGCTTCTTCTCTGCCTGGTCTGGCCCAGAAGGCTGGTGGGTCAGTCCGGAGGGGGATCTGCAGGGCTCACGGACAGCAGTCACAGGCAAGCAAGGGGGACTGGCAAAGCACACAGCCTACTCTGCCAGGAAGAGCAGGCAGCCATGGGGTTCATTAACACCTCAGGAATGGAGATGTGTTCTGTGGGTGTTGACTTTGGTGGCTGGACTCTTTAAGTGTTGCTGTCAAAAAGTACTTTAAGTGGCAATGTCAAAAAGGTGTGATTGGTTCAAAGACATAGTTAGATCCAATTTCATCCTTCACGCACACCACCACTCCCCCACCCCCCAAGCAATTGTTTGGGGTTTTGTTCCGAACCCTCAGAGTCAGCTGCTTTCGTTCTCCAAACTGAAGGTAATTGTCTTTGTAATAGGTTTTACACACCATTAATTTCTAAAGCTATCCTTGATGCTGGGAAACATATCATCCCATTTTAACTTCCATATGTCCAAGTGTGCATGGCTGTGTATGGGGAGGGCTATAAAGGGTCAGGTTTTTCACCCTTGCCAGCATGCTGTAGCAGAATTCTGATCTAGTAACCTGCTAGCATTTTAACAACGTAGAAAACCTGGTCAGCTTTGCCTCCAGCTCCTCCTGTATGCGTGGCATTTGGTCTTCATATGGTGATTGTATAAATCAAGCGTCAATCTGTGAGTCTCATTTTGCTTTTTAAATTCTTGTGTGTTAATTCATTGACTTGCTGGTGATGAGAGAAACCAGGATGCTTTAACTACACTAGTCCTGGGGTTCTTTTTTGAGCTGATCCAGATCATGTTTAGCTCAGGTTCATTCAGTTGCAAACCCCACACATAAGAAAACTAAAACAATTATATGAAGTAAGACAGGAATGCCAAAAGTGCTTTTACCAAGACTAAATATCAATATTACACTTTTTTTCTAACTACCTGTTTAATACAGCAGATCATTAATGCAGCACGTTTAGTTAGTTCAAATGTACAAATTTCATTAAATTACAATTCAGCAACATTAAAGCCAGATGTGCTGCAGGGAGAAAAATGCAGATAATTTTAAAGCTAATGTAAATGAAATATTATTGTTTTCAGCTACAATCAAATTAAATTGAGTCGACAGAAGCTTTCACAGAAATGCTCAGGAAGATAGCTTCTCTGTAAGGAAAATCCATTTAAAAGAAATAGTACTTCAGATATTTTCATGGTTCTGTGGCTCACTGAATTATATTCCCATATAGAAGCAGCAAAGCTCATGTGGGAGAGCCAGTAATAAGACCTTTACTGGTATGTCAATTACTAGGAGAAAAAGGTCTTAATTTTAGAGTGCTTTTTGTAAGTATTTAACTGTAGAAAACATTAACCCAAGAAGAACCATTGTGAAACAAAGAAAATACATATTTCCAAAACCACGACTTGCTTAGGGAACCCTCACTGCCTCCTTTACAGTCCCTGGCATCACTGGGAGCCAGGCTGCAATGTCAAGTTCCCTCTAAAACCCTGTGTGGGTGCAAAGCACAGCCCCATGCCATGCAGGAGGGCCTTCAAGGGCACTGCAAATAGTATCTACTGGGTTCTCTGGATGAAAGGCAAATGCCTTTGGTTGTGGAGTCTGAACCATAAAATCTAGCTTGGCATTATGCTTCAGTATTTTCTGTAAAGTCACTTAGAGAACTGTGCTATCTGGTGAGAAAAAAAAAAAAAGATACCCTACATGAGACATACCCACTTCATTTCTCATTTTAAACAGTTACCCTTTCTAGAAAAGCTGAGATATTTCCATTTATATTAGCTACATGCCACAGTAAATAATTGTTTTCCCCCAAAACAGTAATTAAAAGTCTATATAAAGTCTCACCGACTCAGGTGATGTTGCAGGACGAGAGGTACTCCTAAGCATTCTCAAGCACAGATCCCACTCACTTAAAATACTAAAATACAACGCAAGATGTCAGAGTCTTAGTTTTCCCATGAACTGCACAGTAATTACGAACCACAACCGTGATTCACACATGGTGATAAAACCCAGTGCCTGTAAATTTATGAATGTAGCTGGCAGTCATTAAGTAAATTATGTGGAGGTCAGGTCGATGGTCCTTTCTTTGTTTATTCCTCTTATTTAATGATCCATTGCTGAAGACAGACTGAAAACTTTCAGAATGTTTTACAACATATTTACGTGGCTAAGGGTGTCCTGTGCTTTCCATCCCCATTATCCTGACATGCTGAACATAAATCAGAGTGCAGTATGTAGAATTAAACTCTGAGGAAAGCACAGAGCAGCTTTTTTTTTTTTTTTTTTTATAATG
Organism: Lepidothrix coronata; assembly: GCF_001604755.1. Lineage (NCBI taxonomy): Eukaryota > Metazoa > Chordata > Aves > Passeriformes > Pipridae > Lepidothrix > Lepidothrix coronata. The sequence continues at coordinate 2,408,698 of NW_016690303.1, read as the reverse complement.
TACACAGAGAAAATTCTTCTTCCTTTTCAGAGTAGCCTTTAAGAGAGATCACCTTTTGGTTAACGGATGAAATAAGACTACTTTAATTTTGTGCAGCTGAATTCCACAAAAGCCAAATGTCCTAGCATGGGATATTACACCTGGATCCAGGGAGACTTCCATTCAATTAAAGACAAACTGTGGTTAAAATCACATGACATTGTCAGGGTTCAGATCCTTACAGCTCAAGCTAATCAAAGTCAATTTTTTTTAAATTGACTTTTTAAATATGGAGACTTAACCCTTGCTTAGCACTCAGTACTAACTCCTGGCCTCACAAGGCAGGTCATGTCTATGGACAAGGGCTGGACCAGTTTAAGTAAAATCATTAATAAATGAATGTATGTATAATCATGCATATATCCATGTATAGATATGTTAAACTGATGCAAGTCAGTTGAAAAGCTACAAATTTTCTTGTGTGGCCAGCCTCACTGAAAACTTTCTTTGTGCATAGATGTTTGTGTTGAATCATCCTATTAATCCTACAAAATTTTTAGAAGTCTGAATAGGAGTACCAGCAGAGAGACTTCCTGCAATTCAAATCCATGGACTGTAAGAGTTATGGAAAGGAAGAGGTCTATTTACCAATCTAATAGAAAGAAAATTAATTATCTGAATTTTAAGATATTTTGTTATTAAACTAGTAAGTGAAAAATTATGGTCATAGCAACCTATACACATCTGGCATTTCCTTATGTCATGATAAATATTAGTTGGTTTTATAAATAATTTGCCCCATCAAATTGACTAAACTAATATGAGATAAGTGGATCCACAATTCATGCAAGGCATTTTTTGTTTGTATAAGTTGTCTAGCAACACTGGTTAACGCTCTATTAAAGGAAAATCCATACCTTTTCTGAAGTTATTTTAGGCTTGTCTGTGTGTTAATTTTTACATCAAACATAATTGGTCTGACTGGAAGAGCCTTTCTAACTGCAAGCTGTTCCAAGTGACATGACATTACATACCTCCCAGGTTGAGCTCCCTAAAGCCAGTCTAAAGGACAAAAGACAACCCAGTATATGAGGAGTGTGACCTTCTTCATAAGCAGAACATTAATGTTCATACGTCATTAGTCTGCTGCTAATAGCCTGGTATTGAACTGCTAAAATGAGTCATCTTTCAGCTCCTCTTTGGTGCTGTTTCATGGAAGTCACTAAAACATACTTCACTGACAATCAGTTTTATACTTAGTATATTACAAATGCGCTGGTGCAGTAAATGACTGTAACACTTCAGCACATGTGCAGTAAAGTGGCTGTGTAGGAGCTCCGAGACTCCTTGTTTTCCCTGGCAAGGTACTTGATCACTGTTTGTATTGTCTCACATACCATAGCCTTGGGCTGTATATTTTTCACACACATGAAAAATCCTACCCCCATTATAATTGCAATCAAGCCTTTATGAAAGCTGTACTACCAACATCAGACTATGCATTTTTAGAGATTAAATGTATCAGTATAATTGCCAAGTCATATAATAGCAGAAAAGAAAGCAAACATCATGTGTCCTTAGGTATAAAATTCATTTCTTCCTGGAAGATTCCAAGTTTTGAGAGTTATAACAAAATTCCAGGTGCTCCGTCTTATCCAATTCTTCTTCTTATGCAGTTTTGATTGGCCCTTAAAATGCTGGCACATTTTATTACGTTAGAACTCAATCTAAGAAACCTGAACACATGTTCATGCTTCACTGCTCACTGGTTACTAGGATAATCTGCATTGTTTGTGAATGTGAACAAAAGGTTACAACGACAGACTGAAACCAGACCTGACTCCTTGACTCCCCATTCCCTTTGCTGTGAAGAGTGCACATGTGTGTGGTAGCTATTTCCATCATGATCAGTCTTTTCTGCCTTTTGTTGCACCCCAGGAGAGAAGAAGGTACAGCAGGAGCACATTTATCCTGAAAACACTGAGTAGCTAGAACAATGTGTTCCATGGGAGGTGACCAGCTGTGCCATAAAGCAAACCTTAGGCTCCTCATCTTTGCAAGATTTGAGCACCCCACAGTACCCAGTAAACAGATCTGCTATGGGCATAATCTAGGGGGTAACAGGATAGTTCTGTGAGAAATTATTTCCTTTAACTGAAATGTGCTTGGATCCACAAACTCTGAGTTCCACAGTCCTGAACACCCTCCTTCATTGCTGCTCAGCCACACAGGCACTCAATTACCCATACACTGAGCTTTCATCCTTGCTAACTAAACTACCACTTAGGGTCACCACAGCAGTGCACTGTTAGCACCTACACTGTTGGAGAAATGGTGCCCAGTCCCTTTTAAAGAGTTCTGGAGAGCAGTGTGAAGGCTGTGCTTTTTGAGGAATTTTTTCAAGTGATATTGGGCTGTCAAAAGAAGGCATGTTTGGAGAAAAATCTTATCCTCTCTCCTCAGGGTCCCCATTCCCAAGAGATGAGCTTAGACAACGCAGTGCTGGGTAGTGAAATTGCCTGTCATCTGTGTTACAGGGGCTCTGTTTCCAGACCAAATCCCACACAGCACCAGCATTTAGATGGAGAGGATTCTTTCTGTCCATTCACACAGTAGCTTGAACAGGATGCAGAACAGTTTGGGGGTTCTTGACTCTTTACTGCCTGAAGGGATTAATTCCTGCTTCTCTGACCTTCCAATAGTGGAATTAACCTGATCTCTTTGCTGGTATAATATCAGTATTTGGGGACTTTTGTCCTGCCAGCTGCAGGGGGAAACACTGGTGATTCTTTGGCATGGGGAATAAAGCAGCGTTAGCACCTCTCTACAGCACTTTGGCATGGGGCTGGGCTGTTGTTTCTAGTCCTCCTAGTCCTCCTTCCATAGAAAAGAAAGTACTTCTGCATTTTAAGTAGGTATAGAGTAGGACAGGTGAGGGCCTTAATCAGTAGGCTGTATTATCATATACGTAGTCTATTTAAGGTCTAAAGAACTTGTTATTTTAGACACAGTGGAGTTTGAAGACACTGTCTGCATGCTCCAACAACAGCGTTCACCCTCACCATAACATGATCTGCTGCCTCCAGCTCTTTTGTCCCAGGAGGCCTCTTCTGGCAGGGGGTGCCCTGTAATGCAGAATTCTTAGGTGCCACACAAAGAATGACATCATAAACTGAAGGACAGGACTTAAAGGACTTGATAATTTTTTAAAAAATAAAATTTAGGAAAACACTAGAGCACAGAGGAGAAAGCCACACCACCTGCATAAAGCAATGGTAATAAGATTGTATAAAGTATTGCCTTGCAGTATGAAGAGCAGCAGTACTTTACCTCCTAAACAGCCAGATTTAGCCAGTGAAAGCATAATACCAAGGCAGTGTTTAACTATGGTCTTCACTGCAGCCCAGTATGAGTTCCAGCTACAGTGTCAGGCTAACACCAACACTGAGGAATGAGAATGGTGCCTAATTTCAGAGATGCTGGAATAATGCCAAAATCTGCCCTCAACTGGTGTGAGTGGATATAAATTACTTAATTGCTTCTGCCTTACTCCCACCTGCCCCTCTCGCTAGTACTTTACCACCTAAAAGAAACATGAGTTAATGTTTTGTACAGGAACTCTGGCTGGTGTTGACTCTTGGGTGATGAGAAAGAACCAAACACTTTTCATTTAACTACATGTGCACTGAAAAATGGTATCATGGGCATTATTTCAACACACTTTTCTCCTACCAAGAAGTCAGGGTAGCCAAGGTTTGTATGTGTCAGCAATGCCGTTCCGTTGTGTCCAACAGATGGCAATTAAGGCAGATGCAGCTAGCTCCAGTGGAAACAAAGCCTTTAATAAAACTGGAAGAAGAAATTCTTCCTGCTGGAGGCTTTCTAGCACCTGGGACCCCTCATTTCCAGCCTTTTTAGCAGTCTGTCTGCTGTAAGTTGTGCAGTATTGTTTTTCCCTTGTGCTAGCTAATAGTCACCTTCTTTTTTCAAATCTGAAATATATTCAGAATCACCCATTACCAATATTTAAATATAACATATATATACACACAAGTTAATATATAAATGTATTATGGTTCCCAACAATGTACCTCTACAGATAGATGTTGGTGATATTTAGTCACAGGTGGGAACAAAGAGGTCCAAACTAGTATTTTCCAGTAAGAAACATTAACACAGTTTTCTTTGTAGGATTATTGTAGTTAGAAAGCTGCAAAAGGATTTTAGGTTGAGGTGCAAAGTAGGTTCAGAATATTAGGAAATTTGCTTTTACAGTAGCTCAAAGTGCATAGTTACAAGGCTTTCCTAAATCCTCCTCAGATTTTTGTGTTTCAAGGAAGATGTGGTACACCAAAGATTACTCAATATCCCAGGAGCAGTCACTCTAGTGCTCCAACTAGAACAAGACAACGTCTTTCCATGTTGCAAATACATTTAAAGAGTACATAAGCTCCCTGAGACAGAGCTCATCAGTTGAACATGTACTTCCAGAATAATGCTATTATTATGCAACTATCTTTGAAAATGACTGCTTCTCAATACTGAACCTCTCCATCTGTAACTAAGATCTAATTAGTTTTCCCCTGATCATAGGGCCTTTCCTTTGTCCATACTGAACACATTCGTTTCTTGCATAAAAATAGTTTTATATTTTCTTGCCAGTCAGCCTGGAGCAAGAACCGGTTCTTGCTATATACCTCCTGAATCACACCTGATGTGTGACAACGATTCCTCAAATACACCTGTATTTTGAAGCCTGGAGTTTGGACACCAATTAAACCATTTGATACATAACATATTGGGTTTGTATCATTTTAGGTTCTACACACCAGAATCAAGCCAAGCATCTTCTAATGCAGCAAGATAGACAGATGAAATAATCATCTTCTAATGTAGCTAGATAGATGAAATAATTTCCTCAAACCTGTTTTCCTCCAACCCATGTTAATTGGAATTTTTTGTATTCAATCTCTTAATTCTTTCTGGCTCAGTCGCCGTATCATCTGTTTCACATTTTTGCCTGGGACTGATATGAGATTCACTAGCTATGCTTATGAGTCTACCTCATTTACTCCCTTTAAAAATTGTTGCAACACAGATTAATTCCTTCAAAAGCATGGCGTTCTCTCAGAATGGAGACCAAGGGGGGTACGTTTTGTGCCCTACCTGGTTATCCTCAGAAGAGGAATGATTCTGAGCCCAGGTAACTCATTGCCTTCCCAGCCCACAAACAGAAGGCCAGAAAGCTCTGCCAGTTCCATCTCTGGGCTACAAAACAAACTGCAGCTCTGTGCCTTTGTGTGGCCAACTATTTGTGGCTCTTTTGTAGTGCTCTCTCTACCACTACCATATACTAACACATGTTGCAACAGGGTGGGACCTCCCTGCCTCCCTACCCTACCTGCATCCCTACTACACATATAGCAAAGGTCCACCTACCCCAGCACTCCATTTCCAGCAGCGTCCCTAAGCACTCCCAGACTTTCCACAGGGCCTGTGCAGCGGCTGAACGCAAGTCAGTCCTCTGTGTGCCAAGGAGTGTGCTTTTGTTCTTGGAAAACATTTTTGCTCTTGTGTGTTTGCAATGTCTCATGAACTGCATAAAGTACATGACGCAGCTGTCCATAAATACTATAAGAAGACAACTTGTTCTATGAATGAACACATAATGGAATTTGATTTAATGTAATTAAATAGAAGGAAAAAATTGGGAGCAAAGTGGAAGTGTCGATATGCTTAAGGATGGTAAATATCTTTGACTAGTCACCTTTGACAGAAAAAAAAGCTGAAATAACTTAGGGACTGCTTCTCATCTGTAGGAAGTCCTTTTATACCAGTTCTAAAGAACCTCTAATTTCTGACATTTGGGTCTAGCCAGTGTTACCAGGGAGTTGGCAAGGAGGGAAATCATGAGGCATGTGAGAATCTTCTTTGCTTTTTCTCTCAGCTGAGAGGAAGCCCAGTTTGATACAGGTAAGCGTTTTCTTATCATTTTGTTTCTGTTTCTAGAAACAAAGCTGTTGTCAAGATCTCACCCACTCCCCTTTCCAAATAGTATGAGACAGCTAATGGATGATCCATGGTGGAAGCAGTCTGAACCAGAAATGCATACACTGTCTTACCAGGCCTAAAACTGTGCTGAGAAGACTCAGACAAAACCTATATTTGAGCACAGCAACCTACTTTCATGACATCAGTTGCAGAACTGGAGCTCTGGTGCACAGTGCATAGCAGGATCAAGGGAAGCATGGAACATAAGTACTCCAAATTCCTCTGCAAAGCCATGGGAAAGCTTTATGGTTGCCAAGCTACTAATATCATCAAAATACGTATTCTTCTTTTTCATTCTGCCCATAGTACACCGTGACTGTGAAAATAGGCAGAAGGAAAAAAATAAAATAAAATAAACCCCAGTGATGCAGTTTCACACTGAGAGTGCCGACTAGCATGGGAATGTGAAAATGAAGGGGGCCACAGGAGTCATCAGGACCAATCCAGCATGATAGCAGGCAATAGATGCTTTGCTGTGGGAAGCATCACTTTTGCATCCTATGGAGGCTTAGGTGCTTCCTGATAGGCTAAAGGTAAAGACAAAGGTGTAAAAGACAAGTGTGGTATGCCGAAAGCAGAGAAAAGGAAAGTCTGAGGTCACACTCCATCAGCAATGTTCTGAGAAGTTTATTTGTGTCATTTTTCGGGCAAGAACATATTGGCTGCCTTTCACATGGTGTCAACCCTCTTTTCCATTAGCAATCTGATCTACTGCTTGAGATAGCACTTATTGGTCTGGAGGAAAAGCTTAAAGGCAGAGCAGAGGAAGAGGAGATCACCACAAGAGGCAACAATGCCACAAAAGTGTGGTTAAATGCTGATCCAGGAAGGATGCTAACTCCTGCCTTCTCCCTGACAGTAGTCCTCTAAAATGGCTGCACAACCTATCTGAATCTGAAGATGTATACAACCTTTAGCACTTGGGAGCCATCTGCTCTGAAAGAAGAAAGAGTTGGATCTGCCCTCAGAATTTCAAATTTTGCGTAAAAAACCCCGAAGAAATCTAGCTGTGATTGCAAGCAGCGATGAGGGAACTTATCTCAGGGTAAGTGATAACACTACTCTCAAAGTGCTCTTAGACTGTAGCTGTACAAACTGCCCCCTGTTCAAGTGACATATCATGAGCTTCTTCATCTGCAGTGCAGAATAATAGTTAGGCAGGCTACCACCTGAGAGAGAAAGGGGACCCCCCAATCATCCTTATTCCTCCCTGGGAGAAGAGAACATTTCTGGGAAATAACACTATTGCTCCTTCAGCAATTCAAAATAAGACTCTAAATGGTGCTGAGGAGTACTTCTACTTTTCCAGTATTATGCTTTTCCACTCTTCTTTGCAGTCAAGTATTAAAGAATATACCCAACCTCTACAGAACCTGAGGCTTTGCAGACATGACAGAAACTTGTAAAAATGAAGAGCTATGTGTAGAGCTACTCCATCCCCTCTAGTATTCATGTTGAAGAATCAACAACCTAAAATAATGATCATTAATAGATATTACATTATTTTGAGGACAAGAAAATAATAGAATGCAGTGCTCATTACTTTCAGATGTCGAAAGTAAATTGTTCACCTTGAAGGACCTCAGAATCTTGATCAAGACTTCATCATTTAATTGGGCCCCAGAACCTCCCACATGTAGATTAAAAAAAAAAAAAGGTATTTTTTCCCCACTATCTAGACTACCTAACTTTGGAAATTACAAAGATGCTCTCACATGGTGCTATGTAACCTTTTAGTTCTAAATAAGACAGGTAATTCATAAGGGTGGGTGGCACCTCCAAAACCATAGACAGGGTTAGGCTCCGAGGCCTGTTTGCATCAATTAATATCACAGTGTTCAAAGATCCTCCAGCTAGAACTAGAAACAGCTGTGCCCTGAACTGTATGCCATGTAGATGTAAGACACTGCATCACATCTAACCCCAGCTGACTAACCAGTCTGGGTGCTGCCACCAGTGCTGATGTGACTATGCTGTTTAGTGGTTCAGATTAATGTCTGCTGAGCAAAAGGCACTACACCACATAAATATGCTCAGAGCTCACTCAAGGACTTCTGGCATAGCCCTTGTTACACAGAGCAGACAAGGCATTCATGGGCTAAGAAAGGAGAAAACAAACAAAAAACCCCATTGCTGGGTTTTGTGGGAAAAGTGAGGAAAGCGGACTCTACCACTGCTTCCCATTTCCATTTTTAACCCAAAAGCCATCTTTGTTCCTAAGTTCTGTGATATTTTATGCCTCTTGAAGCCACTCATGCCAAAGTAAACAACTACTTCAACCTTTTGCGGGCACTGCTCAGAGCCTTACGCTGTTGTGTAGGAAACACAAGTTTATGCCTTACAGAAGCCATATAATGTATTACAATCACTGTGCTGTGTGATACAAGTTAGGGAATTTAAAAGTTACGTTTGGCAACCTGCCCTTACTGTGCTCTAATTATTTCTTAATATCCCAATTTAAGGGCAGCATATTGGCCCCAATTATAAATTGTCTGGCTTTTATAAGTTTGTGTCACAGAATAAATGTTAAACAGTTTTCAGCTTCTTTATTGAAAACTGCTGATTGTGTGTTGCCTGACAAAGCAAAATGTTTCCATTAGAATAATGATTTATTGTAAATATGGTAGTATTAAGGCTGACTATTCCGGGTATTAAAAATGCATGGAAAAATCCATTGAAAAAAGCATTATGTGAGCTGTCATAATTTGTTAGTTTAATATCTTTGTCATTTGCATTTCTTTTTAAAATGCCAAGAGCAATTAAACCTTATCCCAACACCAGAAGATGCCAAATTTCACTTGAAATTAAAACAGAGTAATGCGTCATGTTAGTTACTTTACTAATATTAAACAATAAAAACAGAAACAGAAAGGAGAAGAAAAAGGAGACATATAACAACTGCAGCTACAAACAAAGCAGCTAAAATATATAGCCTGTTTCTCTGATACAATCACACAGACAAACTCCGTAGGTTTCCTTCATTAACAAACCATTTCCCTTGACAGTAAGGCCATAGAAAAGTATTGCTGGATTATGGTCTAAATAACCAGCTCACAGCAGCACAAATTTTATGCCAGTCTGAGATCACCATATTTTCAGTTCATCTCTTCACATGGTTTCCATGCAAGCCTTCATAATGAAATACCCCTCGTTTTTTGGACTGACTCAAGTCCCAGTGAGAAAGACAGAAGGGACTTGTGAGTCAGCAGGAGCTGGAGCTAGGACGAATCAATCACAACTTTGTTTCCTGTGGAAATACCAGCTGTTGTCATATTTGTATTGGAATTACATTGTGCAAGGCTTCTCCTAGCAATGGTCAAGCCGTGGACGAAAAGATTGTTTCTGGATCATCTCCCACTGTGTCTGCCTTTCTATAGAGACACAGGGTTGCCTTTACCATTATGAAATATCCTGTTGCTATCCAAAATACATTTAAGGGGATTTTCCCATACCATAAGTTCTGAAATAAGTAATCTTCGATAGTTACATTACAGGAAAGGTGCTGCTGAGCGAACCAAGATTAAGCAAATATTTGTCCCTGGCCCGTTTATATTCTTCTGTGTCTTTTGCTTTATTTGAAAATCGAATATTAACAGGGACCTAATTCTTCACTCAAGTCCATTATTTGAGCCCTATGTTCCCAGCAACTCAATACCTCATTGCTGACAAGTCTGGGTCGAGTTTGTCTCCTCTGGGAGGAAAGCAGACAGCCATAAACATCATCCCTTCTTCTGTTCCTTGCAAGAAGTCCTTCCACTGCTACCACTGCCCCCACGAGGTGCTTGGAGAGGATGCTTTTGTACAGGTATCAGTACAAACCACATTAGCTTCAGTCTCCCAGTATCTGCAGAAAAAGTGGTAGTTTTGTTCAAATGAATATGGCTACTTCTGTAATCTTTCATCTCCAGCAGCAAATGGGACATCCCTTCTAGTGCTGAGCTGTGCCCAGAGCCAGGCACAAATGGCTTCCTTAGGTGTGGGATAACAAATCCAGCTGATGAATCTCCTCCAACATCCTGCATCTCCACAGAGCACTGCTGGGGGACACTCACGGGTGCCCCGGGCCCCCCACACTCACCCAGGGGCTGCTGGGCATCACTTGCCAGAAAGAGAGATTAGAGACAAATTCAGCAGCTTTATTCAGGATTTACTCCTGTCTGTGGGGAGAAGGTTGCTAGGATTCTTATAGTCCTAAGCTACTTATATTTTCCAATTATACTTTAGGAAGAAGTCTCATAAATGTTTTATGTGAAAATATAAAAAATGGTTAAACAGTGAGACAGAGGGGAAAAAAAGAGAAAGGCAGGATTTTTTTGGTAAAATTCCATCCAGTCTACTTTTTGAGCCCAAAGCAATACCCCTGCAAGTCACCCCATAATTAAGCATCAAATTTCCTAAGGACTGAGTTAGAGACAATGAATGATGACTAAACAGCAGCAGACTACATCCTTATTATCAGCCACCTGCTCTCTGGCCATACAATTTTGCTTTCCTCCTCGCAGTTCACTTCCATTTGGGGTGTTCAAAGCCGCTGGAACACAGGCAGTCTTTCTTGGAACGATTTGTGCCTGTGCCTCTCAATACAACCTTTCCTCATCTGGACTGCTTTGGACTTTCAGAATGGTTGGCTCCCGCAGTTATGGTCTCACCCTTGCTAGAAGTATATGGGGAAGTGCTGCCTCTCAAATTTGGATTACTACTTCTGTACACAACATTTGCTTCTTCACCACAGGTGGCAGTGATAATCCAGAACTCAGAACAGGGGTCTGAGGGCAGCTGGCCAAAAAGTGCCACACAATCAGCAGATGTAAACATAAGGCATGAGCTCAGCACCTGGTGGTTTGATGCTTGTTAGCTTTCATCAGAAAAAAAGAATCAGAAATTATTAGAAAATAAAAGCAGTGTTACACCATCTCTCCAAACCAGCTAGAGTTCATGGCGCTTCTTTATAAGAAGTACTGCAGCAATAGGAACTGCTGCTTAAAATATGAATGTGTGTCACCACAGTGGGACCACAGCACTTCTAGCTAACAAGAGCCATTAGAAGTAGGGTGGGTGGTATATCTCTACATTTTGTACTACACAGTATTTGGTTAGTTCTAGTGCAAGTTCCTATATGGTTGTTTAAACACTTGTATAAACATGTGTTTAAGCACTTGAAAATAACATTGGGAACAGCAGCATCACAAAGAAGTTTAATCCTCACAGAAATGTTTTCCAAGATCATGTCTTTATAAGCACACTGTTCTGGGTAAAGGGGCATAAGCCATAAATATTAATCTAAAAATACAACAAAAAAGTCAACTTTCTAGCAGACAGTGACCTGTGATACACTAGAGTGTTCACTTCAACTGAGGGCATAGGTGCAAAGAGGGGATAAATTAAGATAAGCAATATAGTATAAAAGAGTTGATTATTGTTTTGTATTTTATTGTCCATGTTCAAACCACTTTGTGATCTAATAGAACATGGCATAAGAACCCAATAAAAGTCAACATGGCATCATGGATAGCACCATTTACATATACATGAGTGGGACAGAGAGAAAGGAGGTGCTGTCGTCTTTTCTAAAAGCATCTTCACACTTCAGGAGAATATGAGCAAAGTACCATCAAAGATCAAAACAGAAGCTCCCAACAGGACATGACTGATTTTGCTGCTGGAGTTTGGAGTAGTCTCAAGGGCTGACAAACCTGCAGTTACACTGTCACTGTCTCCATTGCAAGGGTTTTTGTCTCAATGACTTTCCAAATCAATAGGGACAATTCAGTCAAGCTTAAGCCTTAGATGTTTAAAGTATTTCAGAGCCCTTTATGGGTAACAAGTGAACCTTACAATACACTGAGATTGTTATCTAGCCTAAATCTGCACACAGATCAGCTGGGGTATATTAGAGGCTTTTGAACACTATGAGTTGATGAGAAACCTGGATCATAATCTGAAGTCCATCTCCCAGTTTTGCTCATTTAACTACCTGATTTTTTTTTCTCCCCTATGTTTTAGAAAGATATACCCTATTTGCCTTGAAATAAGGTAAGACACTAAAAAGCATCTGTAAGGTCAAATCCTCAACCAGCACTCAATTTCAGTAGTCTTATATTTAAAGAACGCTAAATAAATCCTATTGAGTTACAGAAACAAAAAAAATGACCAGTTACTTCAAAAGCAAGAGAATTTCCATCCACAGACAGTTTCCTGTGTCTCTTGCCCTTCCTGTGACACAGGATATCATGCAAAAAAAGGCTAAATTGACACTTGCTATCCTCCCATCCCGCAGTGTTTCAGGCCTCAAGTTAAAGTCTTGCTTCAATGGAAAGCTCTAAGTTTCACTTCAGGTCAAATATGAAGTTTGATGTTGCTACTGGATATTCTTCAGAGATAAGATATTCAATATACAAGACCTCCAGTCCCTTTAGAATAGATTTTTTACTTGGAGGCATAGCCTGTAGCCAGAGCTGCAGAGTCTACATAATTCAGGGTAACAATTAACCACCGCTAGCTCATTACTGCTAAAATAATATTCCAAGTGCAAAGAAGTCATATAAATCCCCAAGAAACATGAAACAAGGACTCCTGGTTTTGTTCATGACTGGTATGACACAGCACCTTGTTATGCTGCCATTCACCCTGATGAGATCCTTCCCCTTAAGATTTTGGCACATCACATTGGCATGTTCCTTGGATAAGAATGACTGTGTAAGACTTGTCTGTTTTAAGGAGAGACACCTCTCTGAGCAGGACACAGCTGACTAGGAGCTCTGGGTGAAGGGATGTTGCTGATCTCACTCCTTACAGGAAATCCCCCTCAAAAAGCATCACTTTGGAGCACGTCTGTTTCCGCAGCTTCGCTCTTTCTGCTACTGCAACTTTCTTGCTACTTTCATATTCGCTTTTTTTCCCCATAAGTTATTTCCAGACCTTCCTGGGTTTTTTAAAACGAGTTTTATTACATCACTGCTGTTGCCAGGCATGATCTGTCTGGCCCAAAGTAGATTCATGCAGCAAAGCCGGATCCCAGGACCTGCCAGTGGAGGCAAGACGGGGACTGCTGGCTGCCCTCTCCTGCCCAGAGCATCAGGCAGCCTTGCAGCTGAATACCTGCAGCCAGCCCATCACAAACAGTTGATGCCAAAACAGGCAAAAAATACAACTAGAACTGTCCTGATGTGCCATACACAGACAGATGAATATTTTATTGTTATTCCAGGAAAGGTTTTTAAAAGAACACATGAGACAACAATTACGCAGAGCTGTCTCGGTACATGGATTAAAAATATAAGCAATCTAACATTTAAAGGACTTTCTTAATAAAAACATTTTTTCTAAAACCCACAAAATAGCTCAGACCATAACAGCTAAAAAGTGCACATAAGCTACACTGATCTTTTTAAATTAGTTATGGCCAGAAAATTATTTTAATGATGGCAGAGAAGAAGAGTGATGAATTACAGAGATATTTCTGTTATGCAGAGCAGAAGATGGAGTTTTGCCCAACAATTATCCATGGTCTGACTTTGAAAGTCTCTTCGACAGCATGATGAGTTTAATAACAGAGGCCTGATTCACTGACACTGATACCAAATTGTTATTTCTAGCACTCACTGGCTCAAACCCACAGCTTTGCTAATATTCTGCAGTTCTTTATTGCCAGAAATAGCATCTCTTTAGGAAGAATTCAGGCAGGTATCCAGCCTGTATACATCAGCATGTTTACATTTCAGTTGGCAAACTGCTGAAGAACAAATTAATCAGGCAGTTATGTTTATGGCTGCAAATGTCCTCCCCCTGTCTGTTTGGTTTTGTAAGTGCCCAGATTACACCACATGGGCTTTCAAAGGTGCACTCACATCCCTGTAGAAGTCAGAGGGCACAGGCAAGATATACAGAGGTATTCAGCTGCACAGTCCCCACATTGGCACCCAACTCCATTTGGTTGCAATTAGAGATCATGAGACCTAAAAGTAACCCTACAGACCTTGGCTGTGTTTACTCAGCACCCTGTAGGCTCTTTGGAAATGGATGTAATCCCTACCGTGCTCAAAGTATGGAAGTGACTGGAGTTGTAGAAGAGCTGCCAGGAGAAGGGAGTGTGCCCATGCCACACGTGAGGCTGAAGCTCGCTGACCAAGCTGAACACAGGCAGTGAGAAGATCGCTGGTAAATGACAGTAGAAGCTGGATCAAAGCCATGCCCTCTGCCATGACATCTTCAATAAGGCTTAGTTCCATCTGTTGTTGGGTTGATTTGGGGCTTTTTTCTATAACTAGTTTTTGCTTCTCAACCAAAGCTATTATTTTAACCGATTTCAATGGCATATAGTTTGTTTTCTAAAAAAATGGAAAGTATCAGTCACTGTTTCTGCACAAAAAAAGAAATATCTGGAATTATTCAGCAAACTGGTGTTATAAGAGGCTTTGAGAGTAGCTGGTAAATTGTGCAGAGAGCAAACCTTACTTACTTTAACTTTCAAACTTTGCAGAAAGGAACCAAACTGGAATCTTCCTTTGGCAAAAAAAAAACAAACAAAACAAACCAAAACAAACAAAAAACCCACAAAACCCCAAACGCCACACACAGGAAAATCTGTTTCTATGGTTTTCAGATACTAGCTTTCCCCTTCGCTCCCTCCCCCCCCCAAAAAAAATCCCTGGCCTTTAAAAAAAAATGTGACTCATTCCTGAACGGATTCTTATAGCTGGATTAAAGTGGTATCTCTGTCAAGACTTCAATAGTATTAGTTGTTGATGCTGAAGAGTGTAAAAACCTGGAGGAATTAGCAGCTCTGCCTGCCAGGGTATCTCTTACCCACAGGCATTCTGTGCTGGAGAGCAGGAATCCTTCTCCAGCAGAAAATTCTGCCTTGTCATGCAATATCAAACACAAGTTGTTATCATTTATTACATTAAGGCTTCTTAAAGCTAGCCAAAGCACCAAGTGCAAAAAGTATTGTTAATCTTAATTATTTCTAAAAATGAACATTATACTAGGACTATGTCAGTTTTTAAGTTCATAAGTGCTGACAGTGTAATTTTCCATGATGCCTACATTTTAAATTCTGGGAAAACTTTCTTCTTTTTTTTTTTTTTGTCTTGGACTTCATAGAAATAAAAGCAGCAAGACCCTTCCATCTGTTTGTCATGGAAGTTGATAACAATACACGTGAAGTGAGAATGACCTGGACAGCTCAGCAGACATAAGCAAGAGTTTTGCTTTTATTATTAAAAATCCAAAACACCAAAAAAATACCTCAAATTTAAACTACATGTAGCATCATGACTGAAATCTACTGTAGAATAATCTTTTTACACATTGCAGAGGTGATCATCACTTTTAAGGTCAACATTAGACAAATCTGAAGATTTGAGCAGGTTTCAAAGGGCACTGAATCTCCTGCAGATTATGTGTCCTAGTAGGTATTGCACTAGTACTAATAAATCAGAGAGACACTGACATGTTCAAGTTTCATAGCAGTCAAAGCAGCATGCAAAATATCCATCCCAAAGAGCTCTCTTTTTGCTCTGCCTTGTGATACAACGTAATGCAAAAGGGAAATGCAAATAATGCATTTCATCACGGATGCAATGATGTGTGTGCCTCCTTAGAAACTGGGAAGTGCATTATTTTGGGTGAAAATGCATGATCTAAAGTTGGAACATCAAAGAAAATAAAAAGTGCAAATATATGCAGTATTTTTTGTGCTAAATATAAAAGAGAGTAAGGCATTATATAGGGAAAATAGAAGCAGCTTGAAATAAGACAGATGGGAGCTAAGCATTATCTACTTTTCGTTAGCTTTATTAATTACCTATCCACACCTATTGCAAACTGTGAGAGATATTTCTCTACTAAAGTACATGCATTTTCCCTTCCTGCCACATTTCCTGCACATAGATTCCAAAATAACACTGAAAACCTCAAAAAGGCAGATCCCACATTACAGTTTAGGTTCACAATTCCAGGAAACAGACTTAAACCAGAAAAAATCAGACTATTAAAGGGTTAAAAACTTAAGTGTGTCACGTTTTATACACACACATAAAAATTTCCTTTAATAAAGGACATTTAAAAGGAAGAAGCCACACAAGCTAAAGCAACACATCTCCTGCAGCAAGTGAGACAGGAATCAAACGAACCCCAGAGCTCCACTAAGAATGAAGATCTGTTTTATTTCACTTACCAGTATTATCCATTATTCCCTCTCGGTATTCAAAAAAGCACAGTTCCCCAGAAAAGCAGCCGGTATGCTCTCAGTCTCGCTCTCACTAATGAAGCTGGCTGCCCTTCTCCTGGTTATTAGACCTTGCTGGCAGTCAGAGCATACTTCATGTACTGACTGCAGTAGACATCACCAGGAAATTTATATCTCCAAGGATGACAAACAGCCATTAGCTCCATTATAGGCTGATTAAGACTGTGTGAGCCTATCAAGTAGATACTTAAATCCCCCAGGGTTTTACATCCTCGGGGAGAAAACAAAAGAACTCCTGCCTATAATATTGAATATACACTTCTGAAAAGTAAAAGTAATGCTGATGAGGAGAGGTTTAATGGGTAAGAAGGCAAAACTTTAAATAAAAAAGGGATATATTACAGAGCAAAGGGCTGTTATTTATCAATGACGCAGCAGCAAAAGTTTTAAGGAGAAAAAAAAGGGGAGGAATCTATGGCTGAGAAAGTGTTAGGTTAGGTTACAGTTTGGAGCTATTACCTCTGGCTGTGCTTTAAATCCTACAAGTTCTGCACCTGATGTTCCCTACATCAAATGTTCTCCTGTTTGTGAGAAACACAGTAGACGTGCTCATCTGTGAATGAATATCAGTATATTAAAAGCCTGGGGACAGGCATTATTATACTGTTCGTAGCTGAATGTAAGGAAAGACTGAAAAGTAACTACAGGGCTTTACTTCTTTTAAAGTCAAAGTAAAAACACTGGATGCTGGAGGGATTAGACTCAACAAAATCTGAATGACATGTGCTGAAATAAACATGTATGACTTCTGAATTTTCCATACTACCTGAGTCTCTGACGCACAGGCTTTTCCC
This sequence comes from Lepidothrix coronata, assembly GCF_001604755.1. Taxonomy (NCBI): domain Eukaryota; kingdom Metazoa; phylum Chordata; class Aves; order Passeriformes; family Pipridae; genus Lepidothrix; species Lepidothrix coronata. The sequence continues at coordinate 2,391,625 of NW_016690303.1, read as the reverse complement.
CCATAGAAGTAAACAAGCAAACAAACAAACCCAGTATAGACTAATAAACATTTCCTGCTACCAGGATATAAGGGTTCCATCCACCATTTTGGCACTGATTTGCTGTGTAACACTAAACCGGGCATTTTCTGTTACAGTGTTTGCCCAGTGGTGACAGAGTAACCATTACACACATGCCCTGTGGTAAAAAAGAATGTCATATAGTACTGACACTACATAAATGCCACAGAGTATTTTCTTAGTATTTTTCCCTTCTATTAGACAATTCACTTAGCTACTCCACTCCTCTTTATTGCAATGGAAAAGAAATACAGATTTTTATGTCTATATTATATTGACACGAAAACCCCTCCACCTCACAGCATCACATGAGCAAAAAAATATATTTTCTATTCATCACCCCTTTACTGCCCCTTTTATCTTATTTGTCTTTTTAAAATGTTAAATAAAAAGACAGTTGCAGCACTGATCTATTTACACTGATTAAGAAGTGGAAAGCGTCAATAGCTGAGCTAAAGTCATCAGCAAGAATGGAGAATATCTAGGGCATACTGGATATATTCTGTATCTCCAGAAAGGAAGCGCTTCGAGGGCTAAGGAGAGACTAAAGATTAGAGATCTGTCACACTTCATATTAAGCTTCTATTTATAAGTGGCTTATGAACAGCTTATAAAAAATAGAAGTTAGCATAAGCATGTTGCATTAGTACATGTCACAGATAGCTACAACCACACTAATACAAAGGGTTAAATATGACCAATAAGGAACTTATTCATTTGCTAGATTCTGCATCACTTAATGACAATTGATTAATGTGCCAGTTTGGGTAATTGGTTAATGGCATTTGATGAAATCTAGCTGCAGAGGAGCACTAAACTGGAGGCTGTGAGATGGCCACCTGATAGAGGTCACCATTTTTCTTCAGCTTCTCTTTGGGAGATAGCTGCCTGGAGATTGCCAGATTCCTGCAGAAAAGGAAGGAAAGCACAGGCCCTTGGCATGTCTTTAAAGCCTGTCCTGGAGAGAGTTGGGGGATGTACTGCTGCACTGGCAGACTGCTTGGAAGAGAAGTGCAGAGACTGTGCCTTTGTGCTAAGATGCTATTACTCTACTATGAAGCCAAACCATGGGGACAGCAAGCTGCCTGTGTGAAAGGAAGAGATTCCCTGGTTTTTGAGATGGGGCTCTGAAGAACTGCAAAACCTACAGGTGCCTGAGCTCAAACAACACTTAGGGATGGTGCCAAAGCCACCACAGGGCAGAAGGATATAAGCATATTTTAAATCTTAGCAAGTATGCAAATATCTTGTGCTGATTAAAACTAAGAGAGATTGGTTTTGAATCCAATTTGTTTGCTTTGAGTTTCACTGGGGGCCAGGAAAGGGGGAGCTCTGTGCCTGAGAAGCCACTAGGCAATGGTGCAGCTATAGGGAACCAGTACTAACCCTTGTGGCTGGGGAATACAGGTGGGCAACAGCTTGTGCCAGAGAGCCCAAGAAAGGTGCAAAGCTACACCTACTTAGACCTCAGGCAAGTGAAAAGCTCCAGACAGTGACTATTTCTGTGTGGCAGAGTGGTCCTAGTGTGCATGCCATGGCTGAACCTCAAGTGCAGGGCAGATAGGCTTCATGGTGTACTTCGGGGTGCTGGTCCCCCAGTCACACAGACGAGAAGACCTATTGGAGAGTAAGAGAGCTCCCTTCCTGCCCACACCCACATGTAAAAGTTTTCTTCCAAAGATGTCCTGGAAGATGGTAATGTGTACCCACGTCCCACCATGACATCCAATTCAGATATAGTCACAGCTTCAAGTTAGCTGAGGATCAGGATTTTAAGGTGCTAAGTAGAGTATGGAAAGTCCCAATTATAGCAGCTTGATAAGCATTGAGTTTGGATGCTTCGTCAGGGCTGTGTGACAGGTAAACATTTATTAACTCTTGAAAGCTAACTATAAATGGAAATTTCTTATGGTATGTGATGTGAATCTCTACCATTTGAACAGAAAGTATCTCACCAGGAACCTTCAAAAAAAGAGAAAGCTTTACAAAATACATTACTTGGGTTTTTATTTTTAATTGTAGGTAATTAGAATTAATAGAAATTAAGAAACGTGTATGATCAGATGCCATTATACCAGGATTAAAGCAATGTCTCCCTGACAGAACACATATGAAAAGAAGGATACAGATAATAGATGGGGTTCAACAGCAGACTGTGATTGTTATTTAAAAGTAAAATATACATATATTTCTGGCATAAACTTACTTAATTTGTGAGTACAGAGCAACCCCATCACAATCCACAGTTGCATGACACCAAAATGCGTCAGTCTTTTTAAGGACAATTTTGGGTAAGGACTAAGACCAGATCTGCACAGATCCAAAGCTCTCTGTCCACCTTCCAAAGATCTCATACTCCATCACACTGTATCCCAGTTTTCTTCAGCTTTGAGGTGATCCTGTCTAACAGTCCATTTTGGTCATAGGCACTTAAGACCTGGGCTCAATGTCATGTTCATTCAGAGACTTCCTGAACAATTTTGCACAAGCTCCTCCAACATCTGACCTAGAAACGACCTGTACCATGCTTGCTTCCCACACCTCAGCTGTATGAGGATAAACACCCCGGAAGCTGGGCGATGTTAAGAGGCGATGAAGTAGCTAACTCAGATAACCAGTACCACCTCTCAGAGAAGAAAGCGTTACAGGGTACATTAGAAACACTGTTAATGACACAGAACCCTAATGATCCTATTCTCCAATATACCTGATGTGCACTGCCTGCTGCAGTAATGACACTTCGCTCTCACAAAAATCAATGAGGATTCAGAGAGGCACAGAAATCTGCCCAGGTAAGAAGCAAATAGAGAAATTGAGGCAAACAGAGACCTCAGCACCCAGCCATCGAAAACACTTTGAGTTGACAAACATGCAGAACCAATGTACAGCATCAGCTGTGGTGTTTCTGATCATGACAAAGATGTCTAATAACACATTTAGAAAATGTGAAATCTGGCTCTGCTCGGTGCATATTTGTCACTGCAAAGATCTGACTCCATAAGATGCCATTTCGGGCAAAATGTTTCACTTCCCTTTCACTGTATCTGTTTCTTCCCACACAGAACTCATCATGCAGGTGTCTCCGGGAGAAGCTATACTTGTTTTTAGATGCTGTGGGTTTGAATAGTTAACGTCAACACAATACAGCTTCATGCAATTCTTCTAAGTGTCCACCAATTCCCAGGGCAACAACCACGCTGAGTCAAGTGATCTGTAGCCCTCCAAAAGGTATTTCCTTCTGTGAAGTACACTTCCATTCACCAGTGGTGGGGTGGTTTCACAGGGAGGGAAGGAAGGACACACTGAAGGCATGGGAATGGCTGCAAATATCTGGGCTCTGCTACAGACAAATCCCAATCTTTCAGTCGGTAACAAAGATTGTCACTGCAAAAGGATGCTTTATAAACTGCACCAAAATCCTTGATTAGTAACATCTCTATAAATACAGAGTTGTTAGATGCACATTCTTCAGGCTTTAGGTATGTGAAAACCATCTCTCCTCTGGCACATACTTGAAAATTGCTAGGCAAAAGAGAGAGCCTCTTGAGGAAGTGCTCAGTAGTATGCATGGATAGGCTTCCCTGGGTAAGGGTAGAGGGTTCAGCACAATGCAAGACCAACCTCTAACAGACACCTTCCCTAAACTTCAGCAACTATCATCTCAGCATCACTGGGAGAAGGTTTTGCCAAGTATCTTTTCCCCACCTTACAGAGGCAGAAGAGTTTGAGAGCAGGACAGTAACAAGGATACACTTCTGTGAAGAAGCTAGAGTTCAACCTGGAAATATTGTTAATACACTGCTACAAGTGCACAGGATACTTTATTTTGCCAAGCAAACAACAAGAGCCTTTTGTTCCCCAGGAAGACTTTATCCTTGAACAGCCTGGACAGATGCAGTGGATCTGTCTCTTGCCAAAAGCCGTGAGGGGAGAAGCAACACCTCTGAAGTCAACAGATTTAAACTGATAGAAAACAAGACAGGAGTGGGATCCAGACAGCAATATGTGGTCGTTGTAGGTTGGGAGTTTCACAGCACAGATGGGTTTTCAGAAGGAGCAGGAAGGGGCTGGGCATATGTTGAGTTCAGTGCAGAAAAGTGTGGCAGGGCTGAGTGAGAGGAGGGACAGAGGAAGTGGGAGAGGAGAGCAGGGACACAGGGAGAGGTCAAGAAAGAGGTTTCAGCATATCATGAAGAGAGGCACTCAGCAGGAAACAAAAGCATTGGCAAGAAAAACATCTCTAAATGCTTGATTATTTAGGCAAATTGTACCTTTTTTTCTGAATCTCAGCTTTTAGTGAACTCATATCTACAAAGAGGCATCATATGTGTTTGGTTTGAAGTATCTGGAAAAATAAACACAAAGTTTTCGTCTTTAGCTTTCCCACTGATCCCTTTATGGAGGTTTTGCATGTGCCCAACTGCTTACATAGCCCTGGAAATCTTTAGAGGATTTCTTGGATTTGGATGTGCTTGAACGAATTGTGCCATGCCCTGACATGACAAAAGTAAATATATACTAACAGTCTCCTTGTGTCCCCATGAGCACAGCTGCACAGCTGGTGATGGGAGCCTCAGAAACAAGACATCTAATGGTTTTAAGGATTTTTACTACTGTTTAAAGCAGCTCAGAACTATTAGCAGGCTGTCTGCCTTCAGAGAACAATTAAATCTACTCAGAGTCAGGTCTAATCGACATGCTGGTAAAAATGCCATAAGTCTCAATGTCTGCGCTCCATCCTCCCTCGTAGACAGCCTTTACTTCTGTATTGTTTCCATTTCTTCCCTCCTCTTGCCCTTGCATGAGGACATGTACAGACACAAACTAGGCTGTGGTTAGTCCTCCGTGTTTGGCTATTACTGGAAGTCAAACTCTTAGACCCTGTCATGTACCAGCTTCTACAGAGCTAAGTGGGGCTGCAACAGGAGGAAGGTGTATAGATCAGAAATTGCCACACATCTTCCACTGAACTGCTAAGGATTTGCTGTCAGAAAAAAACCATGCCCTTCTGTTTGCTCTTTGCAGTCTCCCAAAATTGAAAATTACTTGGAAAAGCAAATGGCTACGAAAGGGATTAGGGCTATCATTTGGGAAAGTGCAGAAGAGATATTTTCCTCTCTGTCACAGAAAACTGGGAAAATGTTTTGAGAGAAAGGCTACAAGACCTGGACAGCCATTTACAATCCCTGGCGTGGGTGTTCCTGCATTAATGTAACATATTGCTCACATAAGTGAATTTTGTCAGGCAAACTGAAATAACCTCTCTCCTTTTCTCTTTAAATATCACAAACAAGTGCTTTGAAACAAGTTACTATTCCTGTGGAAACAGATGAGCTCCAACCAAAACCTTACCTCAGAGCATGGCCTTTGCTACCCAGAGCATCAGGCTAAATCAGATATAGGAAATAGAGAAAATCAGTTCAAAATAAGACTTTTGAGCGTAATTTTAAGGTAGCCGGCTCCTATAATCCTCAGTATTATATGATAATAACAAGGAATAGAAAGTTTGCATCCATGTGTACACTGAAATAAAGTTCCAGACTCAAACCCCATTTTATGAGCTGCAGGCTTCCCACACCTGAGCTAGACAGTTATCGAGCCTGTTATAAAACGTTCTGGCTTTGAAAATCTATTAACATCTTTGAACGTTCTGAAACCATCATGATATTTGGCTAGATGCAGTATTTGTATTAGAACAGGTTTTCTATAAAGAGGCCAAATCAAAGCTCTGTATACAAGGACAGACAGTTTTGGATCCTCAGTTTATCTCTGGCTCAGTTGTACTGCAGCAACACCTCCACACTCAGTATTTGACTCCATCAGAATGGCTAATACAAGCAAAAATGCTTCAGACTTCTATTGCCACATAAGCAGTGAACACACATTGTAAGTCATAGGGGCCAAGGCACCAAGAAGAAACAAAAGGCCTTTTACTCTGTCAGTGAAAGTTACAATAAGAAACAATAGTTGAAAACTGAGAATAGGCATTTTCAAGGAAAAACGTATCTATTGCAACACCAAATGTGATTAAGCTACCAAGGCTATCAGTGAATTTTCTGTCTCTGGAGGTCATCACATCAGGACTGGATGTCTTTCTCGATGACAACAATAAAACATAAGTTACTGAGCTCAATAAAAGGGTAAATGAGCATCATTTAATGGCTTGTATCACACAAGTCAGACCTAAGAACCCCTTTGGCATTAGTGCCATGAATCTGTGTAAAAAGGCCAGTCTTCATTATCCTTACTGAAGGGAAATGCCAGACCTTTACCATGCCTGAATAACTGCATATAATAGATTTATAGAACATTTTACCCCATTCCTTATCTTGGGACCTTATTCTTACCTTCTGCCCACCACTCTTTTGTGTGTTCTGCAGATTCCTCTCTTGCAGTCTTATGTACAGGAAAAAGAGAGGCATAAACAAAGGTCTTTTTCTGTTTTTCCTTAAAATCTGCAAACAGATAATTCAGTAAAGAAAAAACAAGGAAAGACAATATATCCTGGTCTGAGGATCTGAGGCGATACCCAATTTATGGTGAAACCAACAGCAAAACTTCTGCTTCAGTCTGGCCAGGACTTCATCTCTAGACATAAAACATGTGGCCAGGCTTATGTTAAGGATAGGGGAGATTCTTGATGCTTCAGTTTGTTTTAAGTACTATGAGTGAAAATACATGAAGAAAGTCTTCAGCTACGCAGTAGAAAAGTGTGCATTTGTCTTAACCCTCTCTCTCAGTTGAAGTAAAATTTAGACAAGTGAGAGCTAGATAATGTTCACTTAAATGACAAATGCCACCCTTAGAAAAATGATTAAATAAATATTGAAAAAGCAAAAGCAGCTTTTCAAACTTTGAAGGCTGACAAATTACTGCTAGTGTGAAGTCATGCATGATACATGATGCACTGTACACTTAGCCAGACATATACTTGGCCACCTCGTTAGAGGTTACTGTTTTGCAACTTGATTCGTGAAACAGAAATCTGACCAGACATAAACTAGAAAACGACCAGAGGAGACACTTTACAAGATCCACTAAAGAGAGGAACAACTTCAGCTTGCTACCTTACTGTCTCTTCCCCTTAGGTACTGCTAGGTACTGTTATCATATAGATCTTTCCACTAACCTGTATTGCTTTTGAACCCCATAGTGCACATAATAAAGTAAAATCCATCAACCAGAAGTGACTATCAAATAAAGGAGCACTTCTAGGTGCTGCCAGGTGCTGCAATATTTGTAAAAGAGAATGGCAGGAGAGACTAACTAAAGCAGAGTTAAAGACTGCTTGAGTGTGTTCTCCCAAATGACTTTTAAAAATACCTATTTATCTATAAATTTATTCCCTAATTCACCATAGTGGGACTGTATTCTCAATTAATTCAGTTTCTGTTCCACATAGAAGGGATTTGCTTTACACACCTATAGTCCAAGTTATTTTATCCATATAAAAAACTGGTATCTGTACAAGGTCTGATGGAATTATGTCTCACCTCTTCAAGCTTAGGATTATTACTACTTCAGTCCCTGAGTTTCTTTGGAGTTGCAAGGATTACTTTCCTCCTTCATGGGCAGAATATCAAGTTGAATGGGCTGTGTAACAGTACAATGTGCCTAAACGGGATCTGTCTATGTTGTGCTAGTAGAGACCCCTGAAATTAAACACTCATCTTTTTTTCCTGTATCTACTTCACCTGCTCTTTCCTGACCCAAAATGAGATATTTATGAATGAGAACTTTCTCTGCATGATCACCTGCTCAAGGGATCCAGCTAGACTAGAATCTCAGCTCCATATACTGTTAGCACAAGGTGCTTCATACTTCCACAAAAGGATATTTCTTTTTAATGACTATTAGTCAAAGATTGACTTTGCTTATTTAAGTGCAGAAAGTGTGGTGAATTGACTGTCTGTTAGTGTATGTGTAATTTGACTCTTTGTACCCTCATCAGTCACAGAAATGTCTGTTCACTTTGACTTCTGTTAAACTCTTGTCCCTAACTGCTTTAGGTACCACATAAAGCATCACTTTACCTTGCACAGCTTGATGATATTCTAACAACAGCAACAGAACAGATGTTCAAATGCACCTCAAAGGTAGTGAAAGGACAGGTATATTTTAATTATTATAAAATATAAGTTTTCCCTGCAGAGGCTTGTTAACAACTGTAGTCATTTTTATTCTAATTTGGTAGCTAATATGCTTGCCAGGAATTACTGTAAAATGCTTGTGACAAACACAGAGCCCAACTGATATCAGCAAAGTACACCACATAAATTGGCAAGCTGGAGATGTGCCATATGCAGAGGTTGGGAAAAATGCATTAGAAAGAGTTTGCTTTTGCTGAATGAATAGACAAGGTAAATATTTTTCAGCTCAGGATGAAACTGTGTCACCATAGGCTATACTTTCATGAGGCCACAGCTGGCCAGTATAGCAGAAGAAAAATGAAACCCCAGAGTAATTTCAGGTAATAATGCCAATAATTCAGCAGCCCAAACTTTTTCTTCTGAGTCAGAACTCCAACAGTGCTCCACTCCAGTATGGAGCCAGAGGGTGAACTACTGTTAATATAACATAAAAACTTCCAGTGCCGAGTGGTGTATTATGATGAACTCAGCAACATGTTATAAATCTGGTACAAACTGCTTGGTTGCTTTGCACAGAATTATGCATATCTTGGGAAGAAGGGCAGAAAGACCAGAGAATTTGACTGAAGAGGAAACAAAGCAGCCAGGGAAACTCTGGAAAGACATCCTAAGGAAAACGTAAGACCAAATGCCAGGTGAAAAAGACTGAGCTGCAAGCAGTGAAATTATGCCCTTTTGTTTGACTCTCACTGTCTTCAGGGAAACAGAACTTAGTGTACAACCAGATAAAGAAATCAAAGACATTTCTGCTTCTATTATCAGTTTCTCCTCATAAGTGAAACAGCACATCAGGTTGTGTGGAAGTTCAAAAAGCGGCCAAATGCGGATGGCAAATTGGTTTGTGCTATTTCTTTCCTTCCTTAGCTCTTACTCAAAGTAATCTGTTTATTGTAACATGCCTTTCACCTGGGCGTGTCATGCAAGGCAGTTTAATCCCTTTTGTGGCAAACAAGTCAGCATTCTTTTCCTGGGGTGGTAATCAGGCACGAAAAGAACTCCAGAGCAACATTTGTATGGCATTGCTCCTTTTCTTTTGCCCTTACAATAGCAATCACTTGCAGTTGCAGTGCCTGTTTGGTGCACAATCTAGGATGCTGTAATTAACTTCTGAACAGTCTTTCTATTAAAGCATCAACAAAGGTGTAGGAGGGGAAATGATGTATCCTGCTTCGTTTACTTCTAAAAATAACGACATTTCACCAAGAACATGCTGCTTGAATTTGCCTGGAGAGCATAGTTAGATACACAGGGAATGGTGCCCTCTTGAGAGCCATATTAAAAAACTCATTAAAGCTATTACAAAAGGTGGTTGGGTATTTCAGAACTATGTTGTTCTTCTCTTTACATTGCAGGGTGGTGAGAAGTATAAGCTTCTTTCCTTCAATGAGAAAGAGAATATTATAGAAAGACCCTGACAAAAATATATTTGAAATATTCTTTTTATTTGCATTATTAATAGGTTTGAATTATTAAAATGTGATGAATTTGAAATAGCTAATTATTTTACTGCTGGTATCTTTTTCTTTTGTCACTGAGGTCAGCCTGGACAATGGGATTACAATGAAGATTGTTCCCTCCTGGATTTCCCATTTTCCATCTTGGTTTTGAAGCACAGGTATGCTGTCTTTTGATAATTTCCTTCCTCTAATTTGTTTTCAGTCTACCAGTGTGGGTAAATGGCACAACCATATGCAGTCTTAACCTCCCAACCCTTGTGCTCTCTACTTGTCCTCTCAGGTTACATTCTTCAAGTCTAACAAACCCCCAAACGCCAAGCATTTTGGTGAAGTCTTGAAATGGTGTGTTTCTTGTGGTAGTTTCAGCATTTATCTAAAGCAGTTTTTCAAATATCTTTAAATTCTTACAAAACCTTAGCATTGAGCATAAATTACTTCACAGTGATTAACCTCTCAAGTGCTTTGGAATTTTACCTGGATTGTGATAATGCTTTCTTTGTGTGCCATAGTGTGGTGGGGGAAAAAAAAGTGGGTTTCCCCCTTGAGTTAAAAAAAATGGTAACCCCCAAGGGGGGTGGTGTCTCTCTTGGTGTTGACCCAATCAGCGCCCCTGCAAAATTAAAACATATCACACCAGACCGGAAAAGAAGGGTGATGAGGTAGCTGGAGGAGAAGTGGCCATGTTCTGAAGCCACAAGGAGAAGGGGAGGGAGCCCCACTGGGGGGCCTAGGCCTCCCCAGCCCCCGGCTGGGGGGCTGCAGGAACTTGGAACAGTGTTAAACTGGGCCAGGTACTGTAGCTAAGAGCTGGGGGAACTTTCTCCACTGTGAGCAGCAGCAGGAGATACTGAAAGCGGTGGCGGAGCAGCAGTGATCGGAGAAACTATGGCAGAAAGTCAAGGAGATAAGAAATAAGCATGCAGCTAAGCAGAGAGACAGAGAGATGCCTGAAGGAGAGAGAGAGAGAGAGAGAGCAACAGAGCAGGATTAAGCTCTACAGAGAGAGTTTTGGGGTAAGAACTGAATCAACTCCCCCAAACCCTTGTGAGACCCCTCCTAGGAGGAGGCGGTGGACCCCTACTTGAGGGGAGTCTTGGAATGCAGCAGTACCAGAGAGAGGAGCTGAGAAGCTCAAGACATCCTGGAAGCTGGACCGGGACGGCCAGACGAAATACAAAGGGGGTGACCATGCCCCCCACTGCTGCTGCCTGGCTGGCAGCCTGAGACAGAGCGCAGGAGCTCTGGTAGAACTCTTGAGGCAAAGACTTTCAACTGAAAGCTGCCCGAGATGTTCTGACTCAGAGGTAAACAACCTGAGGAAAGGGACCGTCATGAAGACCCCTGCGCTTTGTGATATGACGTGGTGAAGTGAGCCTGTCCCTGCTTTTGCAGTCCACAGGAGAGAGAGAGACCTTCGATTGGAGTCAAAGAGCTGAGAGGGGTGAGAGAAGACCCCTTGTGTGTAATGGAAAGAGATCCAGCTACAACTACAACTACGACTGCTGCGTGGAAGAAGAGACTGCTGCTCTGAAAGTGGAAAGGATCTTTCCTTCTTCCCTTCTGAATTTTTACTGGAGGAAGAAGAGATTTGATCCATTGTAAATATTGCTTTATCATAGGAGAGATAGTTAGGATTATGTATATAATGTATTATAATATTTGTGTAGTGATTGTAATATAATTCCCTTCCCCCCATATCGAGTCTTGTGTTTTGTCTGGAAAACCCCTCTCACACTGGGCTGAGTTGTGGGAGGAGGGCTTGGACTCGGGAATTGGATTTTGGGGGTCTCAAACTATGACACAGTTATATGAAAAACAGACCAAAGGAGACGTATGCAAATTGACAGAAAGATGTATTACCTCTTTGCTTGAATTTGTGAAGACCATTTTGATTCACAGTGCAGTCCTCTCCAGTGCTTGCAACTTTCCTGGCTTGGTAATAGTTGCAAAATTTGCAAGGATATTCTCTGTAATCCTACATTCAAATCAAAACTGAACCATTGAGTACAACTGAGACAGGGATTGCCCTGTCAAGATCCTGCATGAGATGTCCTTTTAGACTGACAGAAAACTGCTGATAAATATTTTTGAGAGCAATTTATCACACTGTTGTACACCCACTTCATGGAGATTACATCTAGGTCGTGTTTCTATGGCTTACGTGTAAAACACAGTCCTGTGGAACAGTCTCAAAATCTCTTTGATTTTGAGATGTACCAAATCAAGACACATGTAGTGTTTTCCTTCACCAGGCAACTTAGCTCTCCAAAGCAGAAAATCAAATGCATTTATCACACATTTTCTCTCATTTAGTTATTGACTCAATTACTTTCTAAGTACTTGCCAATTGTTCAATGTAGCTCATTCTGGAACCTTTGTAGCATGACTTTTAATCTAACTGGTCCCTGGCTGTTGTTATAAAACATCACACCAGGACACTGCCATGCAACAGTGTCTTGCAAAGCCCTCTCTCAAAGAGCCAGTGTCAGCTCCCATGCTGCTCCAGACTGTAGCGGGGTGCTTTGCTGAAACTCTGCCAGCATAACAGACACAGCATTGACTGTGGCTTGCTCTGGGAAGCCATACATGGAAACAGTAACACAGACCCAGGTAATTAATTTTCCTGTTCAGCTTTCAGGGATTGGGGCAGAAGAGACAGCATGGTACACTCATTCATTTGCCACCTGCCAGCCAGTCCTGGGGAGAGAGACCTCCAAACAAAGTGTTGTGTTGCTACACCAAAAGGAAAAACTTCTTCCACATGTAGCAAGGACACTCCAGGCCAAGACAGTTGCTCGGCTGAGCAAGGGCTGCCAGGGATGGTGGAGTGCCACAAACTAAGCTCAAGAATGCATGGAGAGGCCCAACAAATAGAGGGGGAGAAAACAACGTCACTGAAATATTTGTAAAGAGCAGAAATATAAATCAGTTAAGGAGGTACTTGCTCTCAAGCTGCTGACACATGGTTTACAAGATGAGATGAAAGAGATGAAGTTGATCTAAAAAGAAGATTGTGCTGGCCCCACATTTCAATGAGCCCAATTAAATTAAAGGAACAAGCCTGTCAATGCCTATCTTTGCTAGAAATCAGCCATGCAGCCCACTGATTGTCTGCACAGTTATACAAGTCCTATAATTTAACATTTTTAGTGACTTTGTATCCATTTTGCCATGCCTCTTTTGGAAAAAGATGATGTTTAAAGATAACTAAGCAAATTACATCAATTTCTGAGCTAGACCAGTCCACAAAGACCCTCCTATGACAGGTCTAATGATCACATTTCTATTTTATGAAAGTCAAGTGCGCTAGATAAACTTTTTCATATGCTTAGTCAGAACTTGCAAAATCTCTGCTATACATCTCTCACAGGTTTTTAAGTCCAAATCGAAAATTAAATCTCTTTAGAAGAAAGCTAAACAGTTAAACTAAAAGGAAGCATTCAGATACTATATTGTCCTAAGGCTTCAATAAGCAATGAAGTAAGCCAGCCTATTTATTGCATATTTAGGTCAATGTTGTATCTGAATACAAAAGGTTAGTGCATAATTTTCAAATTCATAAAAAACAAGCGAAACCAAAACAAGACCAACCAGCCAACCAATAACAACAAAAAACAAACAACCAACTGTGCTTTTCATCCTGACATATTACCAATTACACATTTCAAGACCTGGATGGAATCACACCATGATTCCTCCCCCAGAATCCAGGACATGAAGATCTTTTACCACCCTGCTCTAGCAACACAGCCTGACCCAAAGCTTTCAGAAAGCCTGCAGCAACAGTCCTACATATTCTTGAGTCACAGGGGCTGAAACACACCAAGCATTTCTTGTGGGTGTTGTGGAGTAAGGGAGCTTTGGCTCCTTAGCCTTGCAGATGCTGCAATGGCTGCTTGGATATTTTTTTTTTTAGTTTCTCCTCCTTGTCCCCCATTCATCTGCACATATATGTGGGAGATGGCCAGAACTTACAGATATAATTTCCTGGACATGAATTACATTCTATAAAATGACACAGTCATTTTTCACTGAGTCACTTTTCATGATCATTTCAGCAAGTATTGAATAAACAATAGAGAAATACTTTGATAAGTTAGTAAGAGTGTTCTTTTCATGTTTTATTTGGTGATACGTCATGGGAAAACTGCTTTAACTTACTTTTAGTCATATATCTAGTGTCTATAATTTTACTATTTCATGTAGAAGAAAATTCCTGTTGCAGACGTACTGGCATACATGACCACTTTGGTGACATCTTTGATACTTATCAATTGCGTATGAGCCACTTAATGTTACTGTCAGTTTATTTCATGAAATACAGTCTAAAAGCAATAATCTAGCCAGGCCCTCTTCCTCCAAGAATAAAAGAAGAAAAAAAAAAAAGAAAACAAAAGCTTTTTCCTGCCATAAAATTGTTTACAAGTTGGAATGAATGAGTGATTTCTCTCTTTCAGGCTTCTGGGGAAAGCCTTTTCCATGCTGAAGTAATCAAGCTGGGAGAAGGAACTACTGTCTTCAGGCCTGTTCAGACTAGTCAAGGGATTCTGTATCTGCCATTAGAGCTACATACATCAAATCTAAATCTCTAGCAGGCCAGCAAAACATCAGGGTAAACAACAACTACTTAAGTGCATAATGCCAGTCAAGGTCTAGATGTGTATTTCTGAACACATTTTATAGATCCAGTTGAGTTTTGTTTTAGAAAAGACTACTTCAAGTTCAGCACATACAAAAATTTTAGTCAAATTATTTTAATGATTTCTTTCTCAAAAGACTACATAATAAGTGTACAGTTCAACCTGAGAGTCTGCTTTGTGAACTTGCTGTGGACCAGGGTCAAAGCACTCTGAGCAAATACTGGAAAACCTGGTACTAATTAAAGCCAGCTTCTCTCATAACAGATCAATGTCCAAGTGTGCAACTGGCTGCCGGCAAATAATAAGAGCTTCTGTTAGTTCCCAAACAACACAGATAACAGATCTTGCTCACTGACTCCTCAGCAGTTTGACAGATCAATACAAAACCCACAAGCCCCGACCTAAGTACATCAGAATCAATATGACCAAGGAGATCCAATTTCACTAGCACAACCAATAATGCCAAGCTTGGCTGAGGGAAGAGCAATAGCTGATAATAACATTTTGTGTTGTTTAAATATACATTTTATGGATTAGAAAAAAAGGGGTGGGGCGACCTTCAAGAAATTTAAAAGGCTGACACACCATCCCATCCCACTGCAGCTTTGTGCCTTTAAACACAGCTGAGTTTGCATTTAAGGCACAGAAAGTAATGACGACTCTGCTGTGACTTCACCTGGGAAGGAGAAGAAACCGGGCGAAACCAGCTCAGAGCAATCTACCAACTCTGCTGCAGGAGGGCTGATCACTCCCTATAAACAAGCCTGTATTTCCCGTCTTCTCGAACTGCAAGCAGGAGCAGAAACCCAGCGCCAGAGAAACGGTGTTTGCTGATCAGCATAACAACCGCCCCATCTAGTGTATCAGCCTCACACGGCAGCGTCTCGCTGAGACACAGAACCTCTCACCCACACGAGATTTCCCCCAGCACTCCCCTGGCAGCCAGCTGGGCAGCTGGGAGATTAAGACACCTAAATAAGGGTATGGAGACGATAGATTATGGGAGGCATGGCAAATGGGTCAGAATATGGAGGAGGCAGTTCTGAGAATACGATGTTGAGGCGTAGAAGGTGTACAGCTGGGCTTAGGGAAAGCTGTTTTGGTGGTGACAAGGCCAGATGCCACTCTAATTGTAAGGATGCTCTTAGGTCTGAAGTCTTACGAAAAATAACTGAAGAGGTAACAAAACAGGAGCTACAAGAGAGCTAATCCTACTTTATGGCTGGGCAATATATTTCCATTTCAACCTAAGCACCCTCACAAAACCCGAAAATCTTTGCTTTTCCAACTTTTTTCCATTTCCTTCCTCCTGCAGCAGGAAGATTATTGAAGCTGTTTGTCCTTGTAAACAGGCAATATCATGAACAGCAAAAGAAAGCTCCATTACCTTATACATTCATTAAATAGAGAAAAAATAAAAAAGATTGTTCATATGAGTGAGGCTTTCTTCAAGCAATTACTATAGTGCAAACAAATTGTTTAAAGCCACCAACCTACTCATTTACTGTTTTCTGTTGTATAGTCAGTGTTTTCAGGCTCCTTCACAGACCCGTTGGAAAATCTTGGTCTGTGGACAATTCTCCTCATATCCATGGCAGACTAGACCTGGAGCTAGTAAGAGTCCAGCACATCAGCTCTGTTGGCCACCACAGGCAGATGGACTCCTACAGTAATTGATACTAGATGGAGAGCATCCCCACTTCTCCCACACTTGGTGCCCATCGTAGTACAAAAGATCTGGAGAATAAAGATTTTCTACTGAACAGGAATCAAAAATGTGCTGAGCCAAAACATAGTTTGCTGGACGTAAACTGAAAGAAGCAGAGCAGAATCAATGCATTTTTACAGACAAAAAATCATTTGCTCTGTTTGTGAACGCAATGGTTGGACTAACCAAAAAGTAGTATCAGAAATTTGAATGAAGTAATTTCTTTTGTTCCTGACAGGAATCTTTCACATTTTAAAATTTTTCCATTTTCCTTTGCTAAGTCAATATTTTCTTCCTCCTCCCTGGCTCTTCCTACTCTTTTTGATACTATAATAAAAGGACTAGTGGAGGGAGATAATATCCCTCATATCAGAGAAGAAGACCTAACACACTCCTCACTCCCACTCATAGGCAGCAGAGGTTGGAAGAACTCATGGATAATCCCCACCTCTTCCTGTCCTCACCCAAGTAATATGGAGCCCAGGCAGGGCTTTCATCCCAGAAGGAGATCCCCTTCCGTGAAGTTAGGCTGCCTGGAGACACCCACATCATCAAGTGTACCTTCACAGGGCTTTTACAGCATAAAGGTAGAAGTTGCTCTATAATGCCTACTATGTATGGCATTGTTCTAGATGCTTTCTACTTGCTCGTTGTTTAATTTCCTTTGGAAAACAATCTCACATTAATTTTGATCATTATTGACCCTGGGCAATCACAAAACGTGTTAATGCATCTCATGCCTGCTTACATTAGGATTTTATTAAGAGGCTGGAACTGAAAAAAATCATGTCTTCTCCCAAAGTTTTCAATACCAAAGTCCAGCAGCCATTGAAAATAAAAAAACACAGCTGAGAATGTGACTGTAAGAGCCAAACCAAAACAATGTTAAGCAGTGGAAAGTCACAATGAAATCATAATCCCAGAAACACTGCAGTAGACTTAATTGGCAGTGCACTGCTACATTTCAAAGAAGGGGGCTGCACAGCAGCTGAAGGTGAAACTTTGGTGGGATGCAGTCACAGCAATGGCTTGGCTGGACCATACTGGCTTAGCCTGAGTGGCCTGTTCCATCGAAAAATGCTTGGCCTACTGGAAGTGCTAGGTCTCCTCCCTTTTCTTAAAGCCAGTGCATTTCCTGAGAGATCATAACATCTGTATTATCCCAAATCATTGAATTGGGAGGAAAAATGACAGCACAGACAGGAAGGGGAAATAAATGGGGTGCCCAGCTCTTTCTCCATCCATGGCAACCTCAAAGTGCAGTGACTGAAGTCTGTTTCTCTGTTCAGAGCAAGGAGCCATATGACCAGCCTTCAACCTTCAGCATTTCTCTTGAAGATACTCAATAGCTACCAACTGGTTCCTTCCTTCCCTGTGGCTGTGTACCTGTATTTTTTAGGAGAGAAAGCAAGGCTCCACCAGTCTGATAGCTAGATGCTTATATTTCAGTGGTTTAGAAAAATGTCATTTAAATGAACTGGACTGAATTGAAGGTGGGTAGTTATTTTTCATATATACCCACATCATTGTACCCAAGAGCCCTTCAGTGCCTATGTACATGGCGTACTTGACATGTACATCTTATTCCCTGTGTTCCATGAATTCTCAACAGAAGAACTCATACTGCAATTTTACAGAGAAAAAATATGCACCCTTTCTAAAAACTGCCCTGCAGTTTTATGGCAGTATTTATTTCAATGCCCACTATCCACACAATTCAGCCAATGTTCAGCACTTACAGAAATTCCAGGGCTCAGAGCAATCCACTTTGGGACATTACATCCCTCAGAGCATCACAGAGAGAAAGTATTGCTTTAGAATATTATTGCAAAGAAGGAATTTTGGTTCCTTGAAAAACACCAGCCTTTACTATAGGAGTCTTCAACATCAGGTGAATCCCACAGACATGTGGCATCTATCAGATGCCACTGAACTTGGCTTCTGATTTTTCCTTGGGATAATGATTACACTGGCTGAATCACTTTCACAGTGATCCCAAACTGCTGCAGAAAAGTCACTCTTATAACTCTATTTCTGAAAGATTAAGCTCACATTAACAGATGGAGATTAGGGCTACTGAAAAGCGCACATATTTTGATAGTTTTCATTGACAGTAAAAGGATGAGAATCAGAAATCATTTGAGTGTATTTTTAAAACTCGGGCTCTTCTTACAAATGTGCATAATTTGAGGCATCTAATCCTAAATTTGAGAGAGATGCATACTGGCATTTTTAGAGGTCTTTCTGGATTTTTTTCCCTCTCTTCCATTATTATGCTAATCAATGTTTGTATGAAAACAATTTGGAACAATTCTCATTTACTTCAGACATGATATGCATGAAGTTTAGTTTTCTGGGATTTATTTTCTCTGTGGGGTATCTATAACTGAAACAAATTCACTGAAGCAGAAATATGGAGTTCCAATAATTATTAGAATTCACTTCACTAATTAGTGCCTGAATTAAAATCTCCTTGATATAATTCTTTTAAAAGGGTGATTGTCTTAGAAGGCAGACAAAACTTGCTTATTCAATGCACTTCTCACTGTCAAAACCCAGCTGATTAGAATTCATCTAAATATTCTAAATATTCACCTAAAGTCATCTAAATATATACTTATCTTAAGCACAGGATAAAAGTGCATGTAACAGAACTCATCTTCAAGATACTAAGGGAGAATTTGGGTTTGCCCTTTCATTTCGCTTATCCTATTGTCAGTTATTTATTTGCTGCTTAGGAGAATTCCTTCCCATCTCTTTTGCTTCCCTCTACTTTTGAAGGACATAAAGAGGACACCCTGCCACAGATAGAAGGTCATAGATGTGGCTCTTCCAACCAGTCAAAAAGCAAAATGCATCTTCATCTCCTTAGCCCAGTGAGTCTGGTGCACGTGGATGGCTTGCATGCTCAGTCCTCTGTCCCCCTCCTGTCATTCTTGACTTACCTAAACACAGAGCAATTAAAACAAAAAAAAAAAAACCAAACCAAAACAAAAAAACCCACATCTGCAAAAGACCCTGCTCATTGCTGCAAAAAAGAGTTTCTTTTGACACAATTTTTAGTGCACTTCCATATCTGGTTTTAAGTGCTTCCAGCACTTAAAGCAGAGAAGCTTTCACTATTCCTCCTGGCAGATTATTCCCCAGCCCAATAAATCCCACTCCCAAGAAACCTCTTTTACACATGCTTGCAGCACTTTTCCAGTCTTGGCCTAGAATGAATGGAACAAATATCTTTTTCCCCACAGAGTTTACATAATAATGCAAGAAAGTTGGAAAAGCTGTCTGCTCCACTGAGTTACTTCCACTCACCAGGAATTTACGTGATAACAACTTCTGTGTTGTCTGAAATACATAATTTCTAATTTTAATAAATTACAATATCTCTATCGAAGTGCAAAGCCATCCAAAACAGACAATATTATTACAAACTTCATAGAAGACATAAGAAAAGAAGCATAGAAGCATAGAAAATCTTTAAACTGCTGACACCAAGGCAAAGTCTCATGGGTCTTTCTCTGCCTGAATTCAGCAGATTGGTTACAGATATCTTGCTAGCACTCATTTTGTCGGTAATGTTTTCTTTCTCTTTTTAAAAGACTGGCAACTGAGTTATTTTAGACATTATAAAAAAGAAGTGCTTTTGTTTTCATTTTACGTAACCCAGCTTGAATTAAAAGTGATTTCAGAGTAATGCCTAAGTTGCTGATGGGCAATTACCTTGCTATTTGAGACAGCATGCCACCTTTCCTCACCCAAGGATAGACAAACCTGTGAAGCTTCCTGGCACTGCCTCCACAGCAGGCACTGAGTGAAAGGCTTTATTTTTCCCCATGGAAATTGCAAGGGGAGGAACTTTCTTGCACGGTCTGCTGATCATCAGGAGAGCTATTTGACACAGAGCCAAAAAAGGGGCAGGCAGCACATCTGAAGCTCTCCCTGAAGTCTTTCACCCCTGTAGCTGAAAGAAAGTCATTTGCTCTGCTGTTTCCCTCCCACTCTGGCAGGTCCTGCAGTGCAAGGTTGTAGCTTTCAGAGGCTATTTCAGATAGACCACTAAATGCACAAGCATGTACAATGCACTCATTTACCACGTGTGCAGTGATAAACATCTGTACCACAGAGCAGCTCTTGGCTTGTGAGCCACAATTGTCTACAAAATTACATATATACTCACCATTTACCATAGGAAGATCCCATTAGACAAATCCCAAGATGACTTTCTAAATATGAGAAAGCTCTGAAAATTACTGCATTGATTCTTTGGAAATCTTTCCCCTAAAATGATTTTTGCTATTTGGAGATCAAAAGCCATTGTTTATCTCAACTTCCAAAGAATAAGGCAAAATTCATAGCAGATGTGCCTCCAAATACTTAAATAGCTGGGTTGCAGCCTATTTTTTTTGCATTTGCTATTCACTAAAATAAATTGTTGTGAAATATGCCATTCAGTTTTGTTTGCAGGAAGGCATACCAGGAAGATACCATTAATTTTCTTTAAACGCCAAACGGCTGGAAGAAAGATGCCATGCCCCTGGGGAGGTGTAACTCTCCCTTCTTGGCTCACTTCTAAGGACACAGAGTCAACAGTCTACTCAGAGAAACACAGGCAGACGTGGCTATAAGCCTAATTAATAAAGGCAGCGTTGCCATGCTTCATCCTTGGGCCTAGCACAGTTCATATCATGGCTTGGGATGTCCACTGGTCCCTGATGAATTACACTGGCTCTGCCTGTGTAAGTGAAATAGCTTATTTCAAATCCAACCATTCTGAGATAGCCCAAACTGCTTTAAATCAGAATAACATTCAGAAATATGTCTTGCAGATGCCGTCTTTTTTGTGCTACGCTTTGTTAGCACTCATCTTTTTTGCAGATAAAAAGGTCACAGTTTCATTGGTGGTTTAAACCACTAACATTTACTGGTAGCCCTGACACAGGGCAACAGAGAAATTAAATTAAAAAGTGGCAAGCAGATGACTGCTAATTATCTTTTCACTCATAAAGTTTAAATATAGCTGCTTGTGTTTGAACACAAAGAAGGCCTGCAATTAGGACACATTCAACTGCAAATGCACCACAACCCCCTCTTTACTGTGCTTGTAGATGACACAAAACAATACCTCAATACTAATTCTACTTGGTGCCTATAATTTTCTTCAGCACTGTGTATGTTAATCACAGATATAACTTAAAAGCTGTGATTCTCCCCCCAGAAACAGGAAAAGAAAATACACACGCTCTGAAGTTAGAACTTTGCTCAATGTGCTCTTTGTGCTCAGGTTCTATTCTATACTGAACACCCTTATTCTTTCAAGAAGGCATTTTAACCTTTGATTTAGCCATAAGAAAGAAAAGTGGCAGTGGTTACACTTACCTTGTATAGGTGGACAGGATCCCTTAGGATAATAACATTTCTGTGGCAAGGAAATTCTGACACTTCTTTGCTGCCTTTATTTCTGTTCCTGCTCCCTAACCTAGACGAAAAAACCTCCTATACCAGATTTCTGTATGATGAAAAATTATAAAAACATCAGATTAATTTTTTGAAGTGACAATTTACCATTTTTAGATTTTGTCAGATATTTCTCCTGAAAATGCAAAAGTGTGCCTGAAATCCGGACTGTTTCTACAAAAAAAATTATTTTCACAAAACTTTTATGAGGAAAAATTTGTATTCTAAGAAACTGAAGATAACTTGATAACTTTAAATAAAGTAAGGATTGTGCCAGAGTTCATCTGTTTCCTGATCCTTGCCACTGCGTCAAGCTTTATCTTAGCCTTTATCTTAGCAAGGCTCTGAAGCATTTCTCCTTCATTCCTAATATTTAGCAACTCTTTCTTTTAAAATTTTTAGGAGATACTTTAGCCTTTTGCAATGAATTTGTAAAATTGAATGAATCTCTGCTCAAACTGTACAAATTCTGACATTTATCTCCCTGTGACAATCAGAAAATAAACTTAATGTTTATTTACTTGATGTTATTAATTGTAGATAATTGCATTATTAGTTTATAAACTTAATGTTATTAATTGTAGGTTTCTAGTCCCTTCACATCTCAGTGCATCAGACTCGAATGGGCAGGATGAAACCTGACATATACCCAACCAGACCTACACAGAGAATCACCAAATGTCTAGGCTATCAACACAATATAAATGACATTTACTATGTCATTTATGGAGAATACAGAAAAGAAGCTAGTAGAGAAGAAGGTGTCAGGAGGTGACAGGTGACCTGCGAAGGAGGTGACAGGAAGAATGCGATAGATGAGTGCCTCTTATTTCCAATATAGCTTGAATAGGAACAACTTGGGTAAAGATGCCAAAACTGAGCTACCAACTGATGCATCCAGCTAATGGAAATAGTGTGTGGTATTGTGCAACTGGGCAAATTCCCCAAGCAGTAGCCAACACAATTTGTGTGTGAGACTGAAATCATGTCTGAAGTTGAAAGGAATCAAAAAGCAGCTCCTTTTAATAGGAAGCTGCTCTCTCTAAACTAGTTTTTCTTCTGGATACTGCAAATCACATAAAAATTTAAAAAATTAGATCAAGCTTTAAAATACATATTTAATTAAAAATAACTAATAAATGCTACATTTCCTAAAAAGAACTTAAGACATTTGGTAAAAACATGATCATTATTTTAAAAAGAAGCCATTTACACACAGTATTTTAGCACGTGAAGTGTCGCCACGTTGCCCATCTCTGGTAGAATGCTTACTCTTCCACATTTCCTTCCCAGCCCCATACTGTTTGGCCCTGTATTTCTCCGAATACACCCAAGTGGTTTTAACAACAACATGAGAAAGGGGAAGGGCAATGCAGAATGTGCCAGATATATATAAATAACATGAGAGGGATGAGAGTGGGTAGAAAAATGTCTTGCCACCTAAGCGTGCAGTGGTTTAAGTTGCTCTTTAGCTCCTCTTCTCTACAAAGCTCTCCCTCCACCTGATAGCACAGCCAACCTGCAAAGCGCAGTGGCTTTAAAGCTTCAGGCTGTATTAAAGCAGTGCAAACACCTCTGAGCTCTTTATACTACTTGATACTGATAAAATTTACTAATATTTCACTGCTTCAGCCTTTCAAGTTCAAAAAATGTAACAACATCAAAGGCACTTACAGAATTTATACACAACATCTTAAAAGTCCAATTCTGCATCAAAACTGCATGATGGGCAACAAGTTTTCTCAGCTCACCACCAAGGGAATTGTTAACTGCCTAAAACCTCTGCTTGTATTTCAGAAAGATCACAGTGCTTTCCACATGAATGAAGAGCAAGAGTAACCCTTGTGGTGGGATTTAAAAATGACAATCTCAAAAACAGAGTGAGAAGTGGTTGAACTTGGAACACTGAAGTCAAGATTTTCTATTTTCTTCTATATATCTTTCCTTTTGTGCCAATTGATTGTACCTGAGAAAAACTAATTTTACCTGCAACGTGCCAGGTAAAATGCTAGGGGAAAAGAAAGGAAAAGTTTATAACTGAAGATAGGTTTGCCTTATGATAAAGCATATTCTATAAGAACTACTAAAAATTCAGAAAAAAGACTAATACTGGGTTTATTGAAAACTGAAATCCTACAGGATTTCTGGCACTGAAAAGATTCTGACTTCAAAATCAATAACAAATAAAAATTTAAATTCTTCATCAACCTTTAAAAAACCTGCCAACTGTCCCCAGTCTTTTGACCTTAAATTGTGTCTGCTTTTTCAGGAAATAATGGCAAAAAGAGAAGGACATGAGGAATGGGGTAGGGAAGAAAGATAAATTATTTATGCAAATTATGGATTTGACTAATGATATGTTTAGGTTTTAAAACCAAAACAAATGCTTTTTTTTTAACGAGTTGCTTACATTCAATAAGAGAAGGAGCAAAATTTTTCTTCAGCTACTCTTAAGATCAGTTCTTCAGCCTTCATACCTGACATGTGGTCTGATATTAAATGGTTACTTACTAGAAGCCACACAGCAGCAGGAAGTGCTAAATGCCAAAGGGCCTTGAGAAACTAAAACACACACAGCAGCAAAACACTGAACAGATCCCCCCATTCAGCTACTGATTAGCTGCTGCAAAACACACATTAAAGCCTATGCTGGAAATGTTTGCAGCTCAATTTCTACTTAGCCAACCATAAAGATTATCATCACATTTAGAAATTTATTTTTTTCAAGCCTGAGCCCAAGTCTGAATATATGACTGTAAAGTTTTTGTCTCAGAAACTGGGTCATGTGTAAATGACATATAGAATACATGGTTTGTATTTGTAAACCATAGCGTGCCCAGGGTTTCCCCTTTCACACTTAATCAGGCTAGGCTAATAACAAGAACCTACTCCAGTTATTCTGCAAGAGTTGGTGTGGAGTAATATCTTTTAGTCCAACATAAAACAGGCAGGTTCTTATTTAGCATGCATTATGGTATAAACTCATATTAGAAATGGCTGACTATATTCTGACACACGCTTCTTCCCTGCATGCACATCTATCTTATAAATTAACCTGGTTTTCAAGCAGACTTGAACTTTGTCAATGTATGCAGTACAAAATGTTCTAAGATTCCTGGATTTTTCCTCAACATCAGTCTGAAGTTACATATAAGGTTGACCAGGATGGAATTTAACATTATGGGACGATGGTCTAAGCAGATTATTATAAAAAATAAATGCTTTAATTCTATAAGCATATGTCAAATTTCATATGGTTATGTTTGCTGCCTCTTCTTGATACTTCAAATTTGCAAATTGATGAAAAATAATAAAGCGGACTTAGAGACAGGATGCAGAGTCTCTTGGAAATGATACAGTCGTGTTGAGTCTAGTTTCTAAATCACTCAAAATTATTGTTTTAATTTCTACTATAGTTTTCTACCTCAGATTATCTGCCTTAGTCTTCTTTCAAAATTCTGTACTTCAATTTACGTTGTAAACAAGTCTTGCTTGATACAATGGAGAATGACATTTTCCTATAACTCCCATATTTTCACACAATGTTCCAAAATCAGCTGCTTCAGTAATGGTATTCTCTCACAGCATCAATCTTCTCCCTCATCAATTCCATCTTAGAACTGAGAAACACTATCTTTCTCACCGCCCTCACAACGCACATCTGATGTCTTCTTCACAAATGCTGAATTCAACTCCCATAGACCTTGGTAGGACTTGATGAATAAGGAAACTGGAATCTGTAGCCATTTGGGGAAATATGAGTACAAGTACAGTGGGAAATACAGGCAAAGGTTAACAGCTACCTACCTACTCATGCAAAATTTACTTTTTTCCCTAGATTCCATGCCCCCAGATAATCAGGCCAACGTCTAGATTAAGAGTATTTTGGATTTCACCATTTCTAGATTGTCAAATACCCTCCGCTGTCAAAAATGATTCCTTTGCATCAACCAGAAAGTTTGTCCATTAAGAAGAGTATCTGACATTTTTTAAGTTTGCAACGTGGAGCTCTCTAACAATGAAAAGCTAAAATAAGTCCAAAAATCCTCAATTTTTTTCTCATCTAATATCAGCCAGTTTGACGCCCTGATCACTACATGAAAGCTTCCCCAGTTCTTCACTTAATTGAGGGATTTTAAGCCATCTTTTTGCTCACTCTATTCTGGAGTCAGCAGCAGATGGCTTCGTAGCTGTTACTCATTATCATTTTGAATAAATTAACCCGCAAAAATTCCCAAAATAATCCTGGCATGTACAAGTTTTGAGGCAGGACTGTCATTTGCACTCTGGTTCTCACTCTCTTCTGCAACCCAACATCTGGGGCATAGCCTGAGGTATTGATGAATTGCTGTCTGAATTCTCAGGTAGGTTTTTTTTGTCTGACATTAGAAAGGCTCAAAAAAACCAGTGAAAGGAATGGAAACATACGAGAGGAGCTCACCTCTCTATCTGAAAGGTGCATTTCTTACTAATGGAACAAATTATCTGAAACTTCTCCTTCTTGCTAAAGAGCAAGACCTCAGGAGGAACTGCAACAATATGACAATGTCAATCCCAGAGTAGAGATGGGTGGTTTTTTGACTTCTGGTCTGAAGCAGTAAAGTTCCCTTTTCACCAAGATGTACCTCAACACAGACCTCACTGCCTTCGGAACAAAATGCAAGGCTGTATAGCAAAACCCACAACACTAAAAAGAGAGCAAACTCAAAACTGTCTAGGCGGACATGAAGATAAAGAATGGGCACCGCAGCAGCTGAGGTTGGTGCCTGAGGGCTGTCACAAAGAGAACCGCTGTCTCCGCTTCATAACCAGAGCACAGAGGTGGCTGATATGAAACAGCACACCTCCTCCACCCTGCACCCCAGAACTCACCACTCATGCTGAGAGCTACCTTCAGCCCCATAACCACACAATCTAGAGTTTGGAAGAGCTCTGGGAAAGCATCTGAGCAAGGTCTTTGTTTCAATTGCAGTTCAGTCCCCATCTATGCTGGGCAAATCAAGAAAATTGACTAACTTGATCCACCTTTAAAGTGGGTTTAAATCTAGTCACTAAACATGGAAGGCTGCTTAAAGGTATGTAATTCAAGCAGCTTTCTTCAAGTGCCTCTGGTGTTGCTCTGAAATTTAGGAGAGTAAGTTTTTCTTCACCAGTCTCCTTTAGATGCTCTAGCAAACCAGCCAGTTGTCAGGTGGGGCGTACCACGACGTCGAAGTGATGCACAGGCTATGCCCACCACAACAAACTAGAGGTATGTTGCCTCTGAACTTTGCTGACATTGCACTTTTTCAGAGTCTAAATCAAAATTCCAGGTCATGCCACTTTTACTCATGATGAGGTTCACCATATTCTTCCTAGAGGTTATGAGAAATAAAAAAAGAGTTGGAAGGTAAAGCTCTCACAAAATAACGGCTAAGGTGAGAGCCCAGAGAGAGAAATTAAGTAATCTTCTACTACTAACACTAAAAGAAAAGGCCAGATTTAAGAAGAAAATCCTGAAAATATATTGTCCTCACATACTTGATGGCAGCTAATGAAATGAGATGCTGTAAAGTGATACCAGGAAGTTGCTTCTGTCAATGTGTAAGAATAGTAGAAGAAGAACTGGTGGTAAGAAAGCACAGACAGCATAAACGTGGGGACCACCTGACCAGCCTCACTGCACTATCAAGATACATATAGTACTGACCTAGAATAACAAACAGATGAATTTTATGAGCTGCTGCCAAAGTTGCTTTAAAAAATCTATTATATTTCTGTTAGCTAGAAGAGTCTCTAAAAATATTGCCTCTTCACAGATCCTGCATTGAGAATGGTGAATTAGGAGGTGGTAAAATAAATGACAGTGTGAACCACCTATGGGGTAGCAACCTATCACTGATGGTGTGAGAGGAAACAACGTCTTCTCAGCAGAACTGGTGTCAGGATCTAGAAAATGAAGACAAATATGCAACAGAAACTGCAACTTGTGACTTCAACAGTTGCAAGTGATTCAGCCCAGGAACAGGTGGCAAGCAAACATTTTGCAGGTTATTTAAAATGCAAATTGTTCTATAAATGCAGCAGCTGGAGCACAGGTAACATCTGATGTAAATGAGTGATCTGCTTTAATCAAATGGTATGGTTAGAGAAAAAAGTAGAAGAAAAAAAATACTGCCTCTTTTTGTTTCTCTAAATGCTTCACATTTCCATCCCCGTTACAGTTGTTCTCTAGGTTAGTAGGGGAATGAAAAAGCAGGTTATTTTAATGGCACCTCAGTATAAAACCAATTCTCTAACCAACACATTAAAAATTAAACAGCTTTGCATCTTTAATGCATACTTTCCTTTTTAAAGAGGGAATCAACACTTGTGTGGCAGAATGTGTTTTTGCTGCATCCAGTGAGCAGCTGGAAAAAGATACAGGAAGCAGCAATGGAGAAAATACAGAATGAAAGAAAATACGTTAAAAAAATAAAAGCCAGAGAAAGCAGCATTTGTCACTTACTGGCAGGAAGTGACAAATCCTCAAAAACCAAGAAGGGCAACAGGGAGGCCTAAATGTTGTGTGTAAGAAACTACAAATAACAACACATCTTTGAAAACACCATCATTTTACTTCCATTGGATTTGCCAGTTTCTCATAATGAACCCAGCTCATTGTTAGCAGTCTTTGTAGTTAAGCCAACAAAAAACATAGTATAACATTGATATGGTCTCAATCCTGTCAACCTCTGTGACAATCCTTCTGTGTCAATCCCTCTGGATCCAAGGGTGTACATATCAAGTCATAGGGCGTTGTTCACGCAACATTATTCCAGGCAGTGCTGAAATACACCTTACACCAAAAAGTAGCCCTTTCTGATTTGGACAAATCACTGGAATCTCCTCCCTCCTCCCTGTCCCAAATGTCCTTCACTGGACTAACTTTTAAGTAGACACAGAAAAAGGCAGAGCAAAAAATTATACAGAAACTGGTACACAGAGTTGTTTTTGCTTGCAGCCTCTGGCCCCACAAAGTCGAATCTACTTGCTCCTATGTGACTAAGCAAGTTTTCACTCCCACTCTCCTCAACAGGCAGGCATAGCCTGTATACTTGAGCCTCCCCAAGCACATGGTCTGCTTTATCTTAAGAGTCCCTGAGGAGCAAACATAAGAGGACATTGTGGTCCATTTTAGACTCAAACATGCACTGCAGTGCCTTATTTGTGCTGCAGCAGCAGAAGTCTCTCAGTGCATTCTGGAGCTTCCCTGATGGTGGTGTAGTTCTGTGCAGTAGTGTGAGAGTGCATCCAAAGTACCTACATCACCAGGGATGTATATGCCTACATCCTCGTTCTAGTCAATACAGGGTTGATTTGCAACCAGGCAAGCACACATTTTCAAAATGTACTCAGCCCTATGGAGACCAGAATTTCATTTTCCTTAATGCCTTACCTCAGGAAACAGAGTAAAGAACAGCCCAGGGACTTTGGCCACTTTCAAATATCTGCACTGTAAACTAGGGCCCTCAATTCCTCTCATTTAACACAGCAAAGCTACTCTGAATCCTGCAGGAAGCCTACTCTGTCCCAAAGGTCCAGCTTCCACCCCCATATCATCCCGTGGGCACTTGCAGTGGTTACCTCCCAAAGGAAGACGGTGGAATACTGACTTACACTTTTTTTTTTTTGCCTCAGCTACTACTGAAAATCAAGAAACAGATAAAAGTGCATGGGGTAAAATTCTAACATGCAGTTGAAGTGTAATGTGTGAAGCAGCGGGACGAGAAGTTTTGATGTCCTGGCAATACACCCAGAAGCTTTCCTGGAACTTTTCTGCCCTTGCAGTCAAAGATGCTTTGTCAAACAGGTGGGTACCCATGGCGTTACCAGGATTCATTTAGGTGTGAGAACACGGGTATGATAAGCCAGGAACTTTCCGAACATCATCTTAAGGAGTAGATTAAGCACGTAAACCAGAGACGCACACTTTGGCCACCGTGTCCTGGGTCTGGGAGAGCTGGGCAGGGTGTGGAGGAGGATGTTTTTTCCCAAATTCTTTAGTTCAGCTCGGCTCGGAGGTCTCTCCCTCCCTCCCTCCCCCTTACCTGAGCCGCCTACGATGGACCGCAGCAGACAGGTTCTCCGGGAGGAGGAGGAGGAGGAGATGTCGCTTTGGGAGCGGCCGCGGGGACCGGGCAAGGACCAGACGGGCAGCAGTGCTGCCCCGTTGCTCCCCGGCCTCTCAGCCATCGCCGACCGGGAGCCGAGAGTTGCAGGGAGGAGAGAAGAGGAGAGAGAGAGGCGGCGAGGGAGGGGACAGGGAAAGTTTGTAGAGGAAGAGCCGCCTCCCTCCTCTGACCGCCCCGCAGGGGCGCCGTCGACCTTTTGGGTCTCTGGGAACATAAAATTTGTTTGCACAGGAGCAAAGCGAAGTGGAGGGGTAGGTGTGCGGATGCCCCCATTCCCCGGGGTGTCTTCGTGCTCCTCGCTCCCGTCATTTCCAACTCTCGGGGGAAAAAAAAAAGAAAAAGAGAGTCAGTTAAAAAGAGCCAAGCAAACCACATTGCCAGTTCTGTTTTGTGTAATAGGGTGCCCTCCCCCCTCCCCCCCGCAAAACCAGGAGGTTGCACAAGGCATCGCACCCCTGCAAAAGAGCAAAGAGAGCGATGAGTCAAATATCTCCCCCTTGTCTTTCTTAAAGATTGGGTTGCACGCAAGAGGCTTTACTCCACTAACTCATGGAGGAAGGTACTCTCCTGCCTTTCAAATCAGTCACACAGACTTAAGCAGAAGCAAAATCAAGTTCTGTGCTTTCATTTTCTGGTATTTTACAGAAACACTTTTACAACAAGATGCATCTTTAAAAGGATATTTAATGTTTATACTGCTTTTTACAGGTAAATCATATTATATTCTACCTTGAATAAAATCCTTGCTGTCCTGAAGCCACAATGGCAAAGACAGACAGGACTGCACCCCATATTTTTAACGCATCCAGTGCTGCATCATCCAGCTATCTAACATAAAAGTTGCATTCAGGCTGTATTAAACTACCACAACTACCAACTGCCACTCCCTGTGTCTGAATCAAAATCTATCAAGTCTGAAACGTATCCATGTGAAATTCAGTTTCTGGTTTCTGCTTCCACCCGGGCAAGCAAGTGCCTTCCTCTCAATGATGAGTCCCACACAGCTCCCCAGGCACAGTGGTTTTGCAGTCTTCCCAGCAGTCACACGATGCAGGCACCCTTCCCTTTGTCCAAGCAATCGATCCAGTACAGGAGTCTCGTATGTCAGCCATTAGTCAGGTCAAAAGGTCTCTTCTGCTCAGCATCTCCCAGAGAATTGCCTTCCTTATTCCCTCTCCTTCCCTCTGCTGACAGACCAGCCTGCTCCTTCCTCAGCCACAGAACTTTCCCAGCAGGACTGTGCTATGAGAGGGAGAGGCAGGGTCTTCTCCTGGAAGGGCACAGCAGTGAGCTCCCTGCTTACAGACGCTCCCATGGGAGCCCAGAGGCTCCAGCGTCACACAGGCAGGCACACTGTACCCAGCCTTAGAGAGCTTTTTGCAGCTGCTGACACCAGTCTTGTGTTATTCACGAAATCTTACAATGTGCTATTTTTATTATTTACCCTGTGCAGCTTGCATCATTACAGATGTGATTGTACACTGAGGACTTTCCCTCACTGGAGATTTCAGTGGCTAGGCATGTGTGGGCTAATGACATTTTCTGAACCTGTTTAAGCCTTAATTAGAAGTGTACTCATGGCTGCTATTTACTGTTTTCCACATTTATTTTTTTTTTAAGTTTAAAAGATGTGATTAACTTCACTATTGAAATACACAGTTCCTGCTCCAAACCTCATCGAAGTTGATGGCAGGTCAGTGAGCTTTGGGTCAGACACCTGAGCTTTTTTTAAATAATTTTTCCTTCCAAACATTTTGAGCCACAGAGCACCTGTAACTTTGTTGTGCTATTCAGAATGTATGCTTGAAAATTCCCACATTAAGGAGGTGCTCAGTGTCTGCAATCCCTTGGTGTGATCAAAAAGGAGAACATGAAGAAACAGAAAGATAAACTAGAAAAGATACCATAGCAAGTGGTCAAGGCATCTAAAGATTCCTTTTGAGGAGCAAAGTGACATCTAAAAGGGTGAAGGTAAAAGAAGACATAAAGTCGGTCAACGTTGAATGTAAAAGAGATATGAAGAGGTTCCTATTGTAATATCAAAGTGCTTTTGTAAATCAGAGAAATGTGAACAGTCAGTCAGAAAGAATAATACCACGGAAGTTACAATGGTTTTTACTTGCCTGTAACTTAATATATTCATCAAGGTATATAAATGAAAATATTACAAAATCATACACATCCTATTTTCACAGCCCTTTAAACATTTTTTGAATTAGATATAACAACTGTGGTTAATAGCTCTGGAAACTGAAGCTCTGTTTCCATAGAACAGCAGTAAAGTATACATTCTTCTCAGCTGGAGAGAGATTAATTCAGTTGCCTCGTCATTCGTTTTCAACTATTCTGATGACATTGCCAAAGACATTTCCATTTGTATTTGCTGATTAAACCGAATTATTTTACAAAGGCTGTCCCATGATGTCTAGGGGCTGAAGCAAAAATACAGAATTCGGGCATGAGGAAGGACTGGACGAGCACCAGCCCTGGCAACAAATTTGCTGGAAATTTTAACGTACGTGCCTGCCACCCGTTATCCACATCACAAACGCCAAGTTTCATCTACTGAATCGAGACCACTTCAGCACAGGCAATTCTAATGATCAAAGAAATATCTCCTTGAGAGGCTTTGGGGCACCTCTCTACCCTGGAAGCCACCATGTACAAGTCGGCTGGAAGGAGCTGCAGAGCGATGAACGCTACACGCTGTCCTTCCTGGGAAGGGCAGGGAAGCTGAGCCTGTGGACGGAAGCAGGCGGGAAGGGCAAAACCAGCAAGCTGCCGAGGCCGCCTTTGGAGCAGACTCTGGCTGCAGATCCAAGGCTCAGCCCTGGATCCGGCTGTAGATCCAGCAGGCCCCGGCAGGAGCTTTCGAGCGAGCGCTGCGGGGAGGCCGGTGCTCCCAGGGGAGGAGCCGCGGGGGCCCGAGGGAAGTACGGCGGGATGTCGCCCGAGGCAGAAGCCAGTTACTTCATTTGCTTAAAACCGTTAAAATCCAGAGGGCAATCTGTGATCGAGCAGGCAGACAGAGCGGCACCGATGGGGACAAGACCCCGGGCGGCAGGCAGGGAGAGGGAGGCGCACAGGGGCGGCGGTGCCGGCTGAGCGCCGGGCGGGGCGCAACCACGGCCCGGCACCCGGGGCCGTGCGGACCGGCTGCACTCCGGCCGGCGGGCCACGGGCCCGGCGGGGCGGACGCCGGGGCGGGGACAGCCCACCCTAGCCCCGCCCGTGTCCCCCTTCCACCGGCCTGGCCCGGCCCGGCCGAGCAGCGCCGCGACCCCCGCCCTGCGGAGCCGCCTTTTTCCCGCGGCCGCGCCTCCGCCATGTCGCGGGTGCCCGGCCCCGCCGCGCTGCTGCCGCCGCTGCTGCTGCTGGGGCTGCCCGCGCTCCTGCCGGCGCGGCCCCGCTACGAGCCCACCTGGGGCTCGCTGGACGCCCGGCCGCTGCCCGCCTGGTTTGACGAGGCGAAGTTCGGCGTCTTCATCCACTGGGGCGTGTTCTCGGTGCCCAGCTTCGGCAGCGAGTGGTTCTGGTGAGCTGCGGCGAGCGGTGTCCGGTCGCACCGGAACAGCTGCCGCGGACGGGTCGTACCAGCGGTCCGAGGGGTTTGCTTGGAAAGCAGCTCCTAGGGCAGGCGGGGATGGGTGTGTCCACCCCGGCACAGCGGAGGTTTGGGTTAGAGCCCCTCTGCAGGCTGACCCTGGAGCTCAGGTGTGTGGGAAGAGGTTTGTGTCCGGCCAAGGCCAAGGACTCCATGGCGCCTTTTCGAAGGAAGCACAGTTTGATGTGTTTCTGGTGTGTCTGACCATCTGCCTGCTCAGACCTGAAACTTGAATACCTTGACTGACGAAACTAAATTAAGGAGAGATCTCACAGAGCTGAGAGATGTGATTTGCTGTTGGTGAAAGAGGTGGTTGGTTAAGTGGCAGGAGATGTCTCCAGGACCACCTTGAAGGGATGGATGAAGGGGTTCTACCCTGTGGGAACAGGCGTTGAGGATCTCCCATCCCCTGGAACAGCCTGGTACAGCTGCTGGAGCACTGCAGGGAGCGCAGGAGCCCATTGCTGCCCTTACTTAGCAAGGAGCCTGCCGTTTTCTTGTGCACGTTTTGTGCTGTTGATGGTTTTCTTCTCCTTTATTATTACTATTATTCAGGACTGCTTTCCACTTAAAAGAGTCCAAGGCTCTGATCCTTTAAGTAATTTTAGTTCAGAGGCTCAGTAAAACCTTTGTTTTGTGAGTGTTCACTGATTCAGGTCCTTTGGCTGTAAGCATATTTCTGCTCTCATCTTTCCATGCTCTACCGAGTACTTCCTGTGTGACTTCAAGTGAGTCACATTATCATTTAAAATATGAAGATAGCAGCTCTGTGGCAGAGCTGTGGTGAACCTTAAATGCAATATTTACAAAACAAACCAATACAGATCTAAACAAACAACTGTTTTCTGACAATATTTGGTTTGTTCAGAGTTATATTCAAGGATTTCAGCAGTTTTTTAAGGTAGACTCCATTTGCTAATAAATTACTTTTGGGGGGGGTGATAAAGCTAGCTTTGGGTTCAAGCCTCAGTCTGAGTGCAGTGATCTGATAGTGGTGCACAGATTCAGGATCAAGCATTTGGTCTTCGTTGTTGTTCTAGAAAGACCTCAAAACTTTCTAATGTAGTTGATGAAGTTGCTTTTTATATTCCCGGAGTCTCCGATCCTTAGGCACGTGTGGGTGTAGAGCTGCTTCAGGCCTTCTAGCAGCATGTGCAGTCAGACGACTGAGGTCCTTTGTTAGCAGCTGCATGGCCTTGGTAAGGATGTTTCTAGAATCTAATCATGTCAGCATCGAAGTGCTCATGTTACCAAACCACGTGACAAAGGAAGAGAAGCAAGGATGTTACTGTTTATTTATGCAATTACATACTTTGAAATCAGAGGTTGGTTGGGTTTTTTTTTGGGGGGTGTTCATTTGGTTTTGTTTTGTTATTTTCCCTTTTCCTCGTATTCCTTCCCCTCTTCCCCTCCCTTTACCCCTCCATTCTTTCAGTGAGAAAAGCTGTCTTGGCCTCTTTCTTCTGAGTTTTTTTTCCCTGTTGGCTGTCAGAGGTTGTGTCAGTTTATGATGAAGTCTGAGAAGGTTACAACAATATCTAGACAGTTACTGTGTCTTAAAGAACTGAGGTCAGAGTCCAGCTCATGATAGGAGAGAGAAACATACTTCAAACTACTTCAATCTACTTCATAGATTCTGGCCTGTTTTATTCCTTCACTTACTATCTGTTTTCATGTATGTTCTTGCTAGAACAGGATCTTTGCTGCTTGGCTTCATTCACAGAAAGGTGAATGGTTCCAGACCCTTTTCTCTGTATGTATTAGCAGTCACATGGTATGTTGTTAGAAGGCAGTAAGGCTGTTTATGCAGTAAGGACTGTTGTGTGGTTCTGAAGCTGTTGTGTTCTGAAGCTCCTCTTTCATTGCTCAGTAGAGAAGGGAGCAAGTTGAAAATAAATATTGCTCTATTGGTGATTTATGGTTTCTGCTCATGATGAGAGCAAGAGACCAACCTTGAACACAGAGCAGAGCTCCAAGCCCTGCTGTGGACTAGCCCTGTTGGAATAGAGACAATACCAGTCACTGTCTTGGGGAAGCACAGGATAGAAACTGTCCCTGGTTTTGCCAGATGGAAGGCAAAAAGAGATCATCAGCTTATTTTTCCTTCTAGTTGCTAAATCCAAGTGCCCTGGTAGGTAGACGTGTGCCTGCATGTTAGAGACTGTGACAGAGGTGCATTTTTAAGTGTGTGTCAGGTTTTTGTTGCAGGACATGGCTTCTAGTAGGGTGCCTTTGGTTCAGAGCCTCACTTGTGCAGTGGCTGTAGCACACTGGTCACAGCTCTCTCCTGCCCTGGGACTGTGAGCATCTGGTCAATCAACTGCATTTGGTTTAGAGGACTTGGGACTGTCAGAAAGGTAAAGCTGCTGGTCCACATGTTTGTAGGTGGGAGGAATTGCAATGTGGGTGGCAGAGCAGAGGTGCCTGATGGCTGAGGTGTGAGACCTGAGGAGGATGAGTCATATTTTTTCAGAAAAAGGGCATTTCTCATGCCACATGGGCTGCTTACACAGTCTGTCTGTGCATGCTCTCTAGTATGGTTTTGGGATTTGGGTACTGAGCAAGACTGTCATTTTTCCATTCTCAAAGTGTAACCACTTTTTTCATTGCTTCAAATGAAATCCTGGGACCTTTTCAAAGTGGAGTGCTTCGAAGATGTAGAGCATGAACAAATAGGATAGAGAAAAGCAAATCTTTGGTAATTAATACTGTTCTGGAGCAATTTTGTCCTGTTGCTAGTGTCATGTACTTCCAATGCCTCTGCCTCTCAGTGTTAACTCAAATAGGAGCTGATGATTTCAACTCTCTTTTCTTGGTCTAAAAATACATTAGCAGACATGTTTTGTTCTGTATTTTGTAGGTGGTACTGGCAGAAGGAAAAGAGAGAGCCCTATGTGAAATTTATGGAGGCCAATTACCCACCTGGCTTCCGTTATGAAGATTTTGGGCCACTGTTTACAGCAGAATTCTTTGATCCTAACCAGTGGGCAGATATTCTGAAGGCTTCAGGTGCTAAATATGTTGTCTTAACTTCAAAACATCATGAAGGTAAGTGGAAGCTTTGTGAATGTTAGTAATTGTTGCATTTCTGTCAACAGAATTAAAAAGCAGGTGACTTTCCTGCTTGCTAAGATAGATAAAGTCAGGCAGGCTTACCTGTCCTACTGCAACCAAAGAGGAAAAAAACTACCCAAGAAACGTGCAGTCATTTTCCGGACTCTTACACGGAAGCTGAGGTCATGGAGCTTGCATAGGAGGAACAATAAATTGTGCCACTGTTTTCTTGCTGTAGGTAAGACAGCCTGAAGTGGTGGTGGCAGCTGAGCTTCCTGCAGTAGCCATAGTGCAATTTATTGCTGAAAGAACCATAAAAGTGAATTCTGCACTCTTTAACATATGGAGAGCTGCTGTATGCAGGCACTTAACGAGCTCTGTAGGTTTCTGTAAGGAATTTAGGGGTATGTTCTGGGAGTCAACTTCAGAGTTAGGAAGGTTCACAAGGTATAGCTTTTCCTGATGTAGCTCATAGAAGCCAAAACCTTGAACTGGGTCTGTAACTTTACACGGACAATTGATTTTTAGCACTGTAGTTGTAAGATGCTTTGCAGAGAAAAATAAAGAAAAAGAAAGTGGCTGGAAGGAAATCTGGTATCAAATAAAGTATAATAGGATGCAATATGACAAGTACAGCTAATGAATGTTTTTGGTCTTTGGGGAGATGTGGGTTCAAGACTGGCAACTTATGACTTGTAAATTTTTATCTCAGCCCTGATACACATAAATTTTGATTTTGATGATGCCTGTGGTGAAATTGCCAGGAGTCTTCAAAAGAATAGTGATTCATTTAGTCTGTCCTGTAGCCTTGGGCATGAATTTTTAGCTTGTTTGTCTAGTCGATACAGTTGTGTATATTTAGTTCACAAAAATGTCACAAGATTTATTAGGCAGTGAGTCTAAAGCAGTTTGAAGGTGAGAGTGTAGCTTGTCTGGCAGTGGTCTGAGTCTGCAGTGCAGTAGTATTTTAAGTGCTTGTGCTAGGATTGCTGGATGTCTGAAATGTCAAATCCCTCCTGACTCCTGATATTTAATGTTGATATTTTAAAATCTGTTTCAGGAGTTTTTGCACTCTGCTTATATACATGTACTGAGTAGTTGATTGAGCTGCTATGAATACCAAGACAAATGAAAAATGAACATTTGCATAAGAGGGAAACAGAAGAGAGAAGAGTCTTTGAATGCAAATGATAGCTTGTGCTTGCTGCAGCTGAGAAAGAGTTTTATCTTCCAGTAGTTGTGTATTTACAGTTCACATTGATACTTTCTTCAAAAGTATATACCTCAAAAGCTGCTGTATTTTTGGTTAATTTCATAGAATTACAGAATAGTTTGTGTTGGAAGGGGCCTTAAAGATCATCTAGTTAATTTAATTGGGACATATGAATGAAGTGAATAACTAAAGAGAGGGAGTAATTATCCTAAGCAGTACAGAACTGCTTAGGATATGTGTATGTATAGAAAAATACATAAACATATCTGGCATGGTATTCTGATGTTATGACTATTATAATCTGTTTATGCACAGTTTATACCACAATAACAATATTATTACAAATATAATTTGTATTATTTTTTGCAACACACTTCCAAACCACTTTCCAGAAAGAGGAACTATAACTTCCCCTCTTCTTCTTCTCCTCTTTCTTATCCTTCAATTTTTCTCTTTTCAGGCTTTACTTTGTGGGGGTCCAAATATTCTTGGAACTGGAATGCTGTTGATGTGGGACCGAAGCGGGATCTTGTTGCTGAACTAGCAGCATCTGTTAGAAACAGGACTGACTTGCATTTCGGGTTATACCATTCCCTGTTTGAATGGTTTAATCCTCTCTTCCTTGAGGATGCCACTAATGTCTTTAAGACAAGAAAGTTTCCAACCAGTAAATCATTACCAGAACTCTATGAAATTGTGACCAAGTACCAGCCAGAAATAATTTGGTCTGATGGGAATGGAAATGCTCCTGATACTTACTGGAACAGCACTGGTTTCTTGGCTTGGCTGTATAATGACAGGTACATAATGATACTGCCTTAGCACCCTATCTAAAATTCTGCTCTCTGTCTAGTTTGTTTCACTTTATTTTATGGAACCTGTTACCTCTACTTTAGAGGACTTAACAAAATATTCATTTTCCTGAAATACAGAATTCAGATCTTCCCTAGAATTATCAAAGCTTGCTTTAGAAAAAGACTGTTACATATTTTTGAAACACATTTGCAAATTAATCAATTAAGGTGGTATTGGCTACTCTGCCTAATCACAGCCTTTCCTAAATATTTTCTGCTGCACAGAAGCAGAATAGAAGGACAGTTTGAGAATATGGGTACCTTGTTTTCGTTGTAGACTGAACATCTGGCAGTGGATGTGAAATGCAGGTTGTTTTCTGGCAGAGCTCCTACAAAAGTCTGGAGCATATTTCTTAAGAAATGCCGATCTGGACCTTTTACTAGGAAAGGATGAGAATAGAATTCCTGACATTGCACTTAACCTGTAAATGAGTAGTACAGAAGTCATCCAAAATGTTAGTGTCTGGGAGGGGGTTGTGTGGGAAGGGTTTACACTGGCTGTGACTGTGTTTTACAGAACACAAATAATAAAATTTCTCTGTTTCCAGCCCAGTCCGAGACACAGTTGTAACCAATGACCGCTGGGGAGTTGGCAGCATCTGCACCCACGGCGGCTACTACACCTGCAGTGACCGGTACAACCCTGGTCACCTCCTGCCTCACAAGTGGGAGAACTGTATGACCATCGACAGGAGGTCCTGGGGGTACCGCAGGGATGCGCAGCTCAGTGACTACCTCACCATCGAGGACTTGGTGAAGGTACAGTGGGGCAGAGGAGTTGCCTGCAACTTCCGATTCTCTCTCCTAGTTTTTATATTAAGCAGTGTGACATTTCTATCGTGTACTTGTCTCTATCTAAAAAGTATTAATTGAATAATGAATCGTTGAAATAATAAACCATTTGCAGCCTAACACTGACAGGATGGAATGTCTTTGTAATTCTTACTAATTTTATAGAAATTACTAAGGGAAAGGTTTTTCTAGTAGAAATTCAGTGAGTTTCTTAGAAGCCATTTCCCCTATGAGTAACTGGCCGAGGATTGATGTGGACAGTCTCATAATTACCTTTTCCACTAAGTTTTTCTGGTAACTGCACCTTTAAGTTAATGAGAAGCAAACAGTTGCAGTTTCACAGCTCCTGGTTAGGAAATCCTGATTGAAAGCTACATCTTTTCCCCTTTACAGATAGTTTATGACTCCATAGGCATTTTACCTTGTAGCAAGTAACTTTCTGTACAGACATAGAGGTAAACATTAGCAGATGCAGACAGCTGGTCATAGTAGAATATTGATTCCCTTTGCTAGTCTAAGGTATTAAAAAAGATGTGAAGCTTAGGAAAACTGAATGAAAGAAAGATGATCAGCCTTTCAGAAAAATGCATTTAATTGCAAAATTCAGCTAGAGAGGGGGAGATTGTTATTGTTGCTTAATCTAAATCTGTTTCTAGTACTGTCCTTGCAAAAGACAATTACAAACTGAAGTAACCTCTTTTCAGAAGCAAAAGGTTTGAATTCATTCAGCAGCTTGTCTCCAGCTGTGTTTCTCTGACTTGTGCATCTCAGTCCATGATCTCTGGAGGGCAGTGTGGATGTGAACACAAATTTTAGAGACTCTGTAGAAGGCTTCCTGGTGTTTTACAGATGTGTCTGTAAAATAGGGAGAGCATCAAACAGAGGAAGAACAGAAGAAGTTGCTTCTCTAAGCTTCAGTAAAGATGAAGTGGCAATTGTTAGCCTTACTCTACTTTGGTGCAAAGAAATCATCTGTCTGTTCTATCAGTAAAACCCTCATGACATTCTTGCAGCAGTCGAAATGTTAAAAATGTGTAGGATCTGATTCTAATGTAGATTCAGTGAGATATATTAGTGCAAGAACATATTTTGGGCTTTTTTCTGATGTAAAGCTTGTCATCAGAGCTTTGTTTTACTGGAGCTTAAATTTTATTTTGACTGTTGGGATGACCCCCGTAAGTCTCAACGTGCAGCAGTAACATAACTCATTTGGTTCATAGTTCTGAAGCAGCACGGCAGACTTTAGAAAGTACTTCAGATGTGTGATTTCATTAGTCGTAATCATATGGTCTGTGTGTTGAAAAACATTTCAGCAACTTGTAGAAACAGTGTCCTGTGGGGGAAATCTCTTGATGAATATCGGGCCCACTCACGATGGTCGCATCGCTGTTATATTCGAGGAGCGCCTGAGGCAGATGGGTGCTTGGCTGGAGGTCAATGGAGAGGCCATCTATGGAACAAAACCATGGAGAGCACAGAACGACTCGGTCACACCAGAAGTGTGGTAAGGTTACTGAATCAAAATGTAAAGCAGCACCAATGTATGTGAAACTTTGAAATTCTTAATGACTCGATGCTACAGAAGTCACCGTCTTAGTTTGTATGTGGTGAAGAAATTAATCCCTTTGTCAGTTTAAGTAACTGCACACAGAAGTATGTATAAAGCTGTAGGTAGAGACTAGTTTGGGAATGATGCTGAGGCTGAAGGGAAGACTGCAAACATTTCCTTAGTGATCTTGTGCTTCTTAGTGTAGTTGGCAACAGAAACAAAGAATATACAAATCTGTAAATATAAAATTGCTATGAAGTCTCTGTCTGTAGAAAGGAATACTTGATGTCACTTGATGTTTAAAGAGAAAAAAGGGAGAGGAAGAAACTAGAAACAAGTCTAGCATATTCTGCATTTTTTTAAGGTAAAAATGCATGGGAAAATAACAGCAATTGTTTGGTCCCTAAATACAGCCAGTCTCTGGACTCCTCAGCCTTTGTGACTTGTAGCTGCTGTAACGCCTTAATGATCCATCAGGGTTTTGGTCTTGTCCCTCTTCTCTGTCTCAGTGGGCCTTTTTACTCCCGTTCCCAGTAAAATTTGGCCATCTGGCTCTAGCCGGGAGGTGCTGAACTGCTGACTGTTTAGTAAAATGACTTTCAAGAGCAATAAAAAGTTGTAACTAAATGAAGGAAGGAGGGGGGTATGTTTCGGGGGTATGCCACAAGATTTCCAATGGCAATAGTGCAGATAGTATATGCTGAAAATAATATTTTCAAAAACTAGCTATACAAGGTGGAAGCTCTATTGTTGCACATACTTGTTAATTTTTTTTAGTCTGTATGTTGGTGTATAGATGTGAATTAGCACGTTTTTCTGAATATAACCTACAATTCTCTGTTAAGGATTCCCCTTCTGCAAGTATCTCCTTCCTATATGGTTGAGCAGCAGAGAGTTACATGTGTACTAAAGTAACTACAGATGTTTACCTCTGAATTCAGTTAATAGTTTTCATTACCTCTAGTTTGTTGGAACACATTTTCAAGGAGCAGTACTTTATTAAAGGGTATAAATCATCTGAAAAGATGGTTATGTGTGTGAAAATGTAACTAATGCTGACTTTTCAAATCTGTTTTTCTAATCTTGAAACACTCTTATGTAGCACTTCAGAAAATTTACACGGAAAAACTGACATGCATTTCTGTTCCCCATTTCCAACCAGGTACACTTTCAGCCCTAAAGAAGGGAGAGTCAGTGCTGTCTTCCTTAACTGGCCAGTCTCTGGGATTCTGGAGCTTGGTGAGCCACAGGCTAAGCTTGGAGAAACACAGGTAAAAGGCAGCACACACACACACATACATGTGCCCTTCCCTCTAGGATTTGTCATGTTCCATCATGTTTATTTAAGTTTCTGGCATCTTTAGGAATGCATAGCTCTTAGGACAGAGTACATTGGAAGAGATCCAGCAAAATATTTGTTTTAGTTCTCAGACCTCCTTGTTGTAGTGCTTCCAGTGGGATGTTTCTTCTCCAACTAACCAAGTTAGACTGAGATGTTGCTGGGATATGTTTTAGCTTGCAAACTAAGAATCATGAAGAGGGCAAGTAGCAGGGAAAAAACTGTACTGCTTCTCCTGTTTCCTGTGTAGACTCTAACTTGGCATGACTTTGCTTTATAAGTAGCTGTCCTCACTTTGGTGACTTTGGTGATATTGGAGTTGCTGTAATGGTGCAGTTGTTTCAAGTTAAAGCCTTGCACAGAGGGAATGCACATAGAGGTTTTTGTTGGCCAGGGAGGCTAAAAATAAGTCAGTGTGACCCTAGATGTTCATCTTACACCAAGTGGAGGTCAGAAATTGAGGACACTGATGCCACACCTACTCTAGAAAGAAGTGTGGCCCAATGGAAGCAGAAGTTGGTATCAACTCTATGCATTTAAGAGGGAGATCCACTTTGGCTTAGCTCTGTTCTGGTCTCATGCACTTCACGTCCATTAGCTGCTGAAATGCATTAGAGCTGCTTCTGGTCTAGTTCCATATGAAAATAGTCTAATAGGTGCCAAGATAGCTCTGTGATAAGGAAGAAAGAGTAATTTCAAAAGTAATGGAGATGCATCTTGACTTTTAGAGATGCAGCTAAACTCCATGTGCACAAGAGAGTACTGTTCCTCAGTGGCAGAGACTGGTCTTCAGCTGCTCCAGCATGCCACCAGCTGCCTAAGAAGTAGTGTCACCATAAACCTATTTGTGTGTTTTTAGTGGGAGGGGGTTATTCAGGTCAGCTTCTTTGAGGTACCTGGCTGCACTCTGTAAGAAACAGTGATACTCATTCAAGACTACAAGTTCCACCATGGGAAGCAGGCATTTCAGAAATAGGTGATACAAAGCTCTGTACTGTAGCACCTAGAGCCCTGCTTAGACCTAAATCCCATCCCTGATACTTCTGAAAGGTGCTTGTTTACCTTCTACAGCCCTAAGTACTTCTCAAGACCCAACATGACTAGCTTTATTACTTGTACTTCCATTTCTACATTGCAAGTATTTTTCCATTACCTTTAATAATTATCACTCATTTGGTTGGTAAGTGGCATTTAAGGATAATTGGTTAGAAAGGTAGCTATAGATCAATATTTATTTTGTCAATATCGCAATTATATGCACTTTGAAAAGGCATTGTTCTAATTATAGTCTATGTTTCTATCTTAGGTAAAGCTGGCTGGCTACAAGGAACCGCTGAAATGGGTTGCACTGGGAGAAAAGGGACTGATTATAGCTCTACCTCAATTAACTCCTAAGCAATTGCCATGCCAGTGGGGCTGGACTTTACAACTGACTGCCATAAAATGAGCCATACTCTGCTGGAGCCCTGGCTAGCAGGGAATGCTGATGTTTTGCTGTTTCTCATCACTGGTTTTGAACTTACTTGCCTGTAAAAACCCCAATAAATTCACTTTTTTTATGAAAGGTAGGCTGTTATACAGGAATGGAACAAGCTTCACATGAAGTCTACTATGAGATAGTTGATCCTCTGCATACATTTTTGCTTCTCTGAACTTGTGTGAAAAACTGAGCAGCTACCTTGACATCTCTACTCGTTTTAGTCAGTTTCTGGCCCAGTTATGTGAAGAATGGGGAGGGGGGCA
This sequence comes from Lepidothrix coronata, assembly GCF_001604755.1. Taxonomy (NCBI): domain Eukaryota; kingdom Metazoa; phylum Chordata; class Aves; order Passeriformes; family Pipridae; genus Lepidothrix; species Lepidothrix coronata. The sequence goes on along the minus strand of NW_016690303.1, from coordinate 2,347,855 downwards.
AGTGGGCGGTGTAGGGAGAAACAGGCAAAGCTCAAAAAACAAAGCTCAAGCCAGTGTTCAGGTGCACGTAAGTCAGTTGTACACCCTCTTTAATACGAGAACTCCAACTTCCACAAAACTGCACAGTAAAAGCTGAGTTTTGGAGAAAAGAATAAACTTTTTCTGGGTGTGTACAACAACTGGTAGCTAGCAGTTTCAACTGAGTAGGGTAACATCGGGAAGAACAGGCCTGTAATGGTTAGGAATTCCTCACAAATGCATGGAGGTAATGCATATGTACATCATCATTTCTCATCATGGAAGTCATTCATTTCACATGTTCCTCCTCTTGAGTAATTCTATCCATTATTGGGACATAGATAAACTGGGAAGGGTTTTTTTTCTGTTTTGTGTAATTTTACATGGGTAAAGCTTGACTTTTGTTTACAGCCATTGTTTTTACACAGTTACCAGGGTGCCTTCTGCAGACTATTAAACAAAGCATATACTTCAATAACTTAACTCTTGAAAAAAGAGAAATAAACAGGAGTTGCTAGGGATCTTCAACTTCGGCAAGGACAACATTTTAAGCAGAGGATAGACTGCATCCAACTTGAAAAATTTCCAAATTCGTCATGTGTCACCATTTCTAGGGATAGACACACAAAAAGAGGAGGAGATAAAGCACAACAAAAGGCATTAGTTGTTTCTGCTTCAGTGTAGAGATTTAAGGTTTATTTTTCCTGACTAATGTTGCTGAGTGCAAAATTATTACTATGTAAGTTAAATTTATTCTTTCAACTATGTCAGAATTTTGAGTGGTGCACCAAATTTGGTTATTCCCTTTCCTGCTAGTAATGTTAATACACGCACAAATTTTACATTAAAATATTTTATTACAATACAGACAATTGGGCTCAAAATTAATACAAATTAAGATAAAATATTTACAAGGTAATGTGTACAGTGTAGCTGTTTGAACAGCATAAACAAGAGAACATCTGAAAACCCACATTCCTTTAGTATTAAGTAACAGAGAGCATGCCCCCAGCTCATTCAAGAGGAACGTGCATCTGTTGGCAAAGGCCTTCTGAAGAACAAGAGACTTTGGAATAATGTTTGTAAAGTTAAGTGAAATAAATTTCCTTTATAAAAAGCAAAATTTGAGGGGAGAAGAAGCAAAAAGCATTACTTCATTCTCCTACTCTGTGCTATTCTTAGATCACTATCATTAGTTCTTTTCAAAACTTACACACTTCTGGGCAAACAAATGGGTTTTTTAGTAACCTGCTGTAATACTGCCACCAGATGCCTTTTAGATGCAATAAAAATAATCAAATTAAATACAGAGGAATTTAACGACTTTTTTAATAGAAAAGTCTTTACATACAATGATTCTTTCAACAAGAATACTTTTAATGGGTGCTTGAAACATAATTCTATTAGAAAAAATATGGGCTCACTCTCACTTTTCTCAGAGTGTTCTTTCTGCTGGTCTGCCACTCCTACACCATTAAAAAATTAACCCAAGTCTCACCAGTAGTTGCAAGGGATTTGTTATAAATACACCATCTATTCCTAAAAGTGTGCGAGTCATTTCTCCAGTTGCTGAGGGGTACTAAAAGCTTCATAAACATTAGCAGCAAAATCTTTCACTTGTTCCATCATCAACAGGTCCTGGAAGAAATGTAAAAAATAAATTTGCTTAATTGAACACATCCAATGCCATTCTGGTTTTGCTGCAGTACAGCATTCATCATGAGAAAAACACCTGGTGCCTCCACAGACACATTACTCAAATTTCTTGCTTTAGAAAGGTTTGTGGGCAGAACTGCAAGTTGAACCAAGTTAAAAGACCTCTGTGCATCTGCACAGTTCAACAGAAGGAAGAGGTTCTAGAAAAACAGCATATTTTTTTAAGATATAAATGTACAAAAAGCTTTTTATGCCAATTGTTTCCCATTTTTTAAAAGCCAGTGAAAGTTAAAAGAATGAATTTATTAAAAAGAAATATACAACATTAATTTCGAAATTTTACTTGGAATATTGTAAATAAGGAAGATTCTTACCTGAACAAAGTGACTGGGCGTTTCACTGCATACTGAATGGATCTGCCCATTTATTATTGGAATTATCTTGGCTAAAGGAAGACTGACACTGGAAAGACTAGAAAAAACCAAAAAATATTGACCTAGAACTGCTCTGACATTGGTAAAACCACTAAACTGTGATTATTAGAATTCTAAGTAATTACTACTTAAAAAGTAAGAATTGCAAGGCTGCAAACTAAAACGTACAGATGAAGGTTTTTTTTTCCCCTGTCAAGCCTTTCATTTAATATAGAGGAGTACCAAAGCTAATTTCAGTTGGTCTTCCTATTACACAAGTTTCATACTTGCTTCTCATGCAAGCGAATTATGGTTTAGCCAGAACCTTTACATGTGTGCATATGTAGACAGGTGATACAAGTGCCAGTCTGCAGTCTCACACTATTTCAAACTAAACCAGGCTTAAGACAGACAACCAAACTACACTCTTTGGGGTATTTTAAGTGATGTAAATAGTATATATTTAAATAAAAATAAGACCCTCTGAAAGCCATCAGTTACTAAAATAAACATACATAAAACATTCAAGGTTTTAATTTTAATACTTGAGAAATAATATTTCAAGGATTTGAACTCAGCTTTTGAATTTGTAACAGTCTCACCTCACTGTTTAAAACCAAAGCTAACTTCGAAATAAAAGCTATTTTTAAGCTGTCTTCTAGGAATATGTAGAAAATCCTGAGTGTTACTATATTTTATCAGTATACCAGGAAAGAACCTAGAGCTCTGTGGATGCTTTGGCTCCCTGTATTTGGAGGATCACGGCAATGCCCACCCAGCTTCCTTGAAAACCAGAGTGACAGAGACTGGGGCGCACAGGGCTCGCGAGCTGCAGGGGAAGGCTCTTCCTCATGGCCTCACAGGGAGGTAGGTACTGCAGCACATCTGCCAGTAATCACCACCAGTGGGGTAAACCCTCCCTAGCCCAAAAGGCAGTCTGCCAGTACAGTGTTCAGGCAAACAGTGGAAGGTATAGGTCATCTGATTTCTGCTTCTAGATCTGCAAGTAATGGTGGGAAAGATACTTCACCTATACTCTTGCATGTTTCTTTCCACCCATGAAATCCTCCTAGCTGTCTACCTGAACAAAACAAGGAGAATGCAGTGATTCTTGAAGAGCAAGAAGCAGAATAATACTTCCAGCATGAGAACTTCAAGAAGGCAGGAAAATCAATAGGCTTTCTGGAATTCACTATGAATGCAAAACACTAGTGACATGAGAACCACAACAGAAGGAAATATTTACCTATTTACAGAGCCATTCTGAGAGAGGTCCTTTTCAGTAGGTCTAAAAAACTCTGCCATATTGTCCAGCAGTCGACTGAATCCTCTGTTTAAACATGTGCTCAAAACCGTACTGAAGTCCGGACTGAAAAGAAATAATAATAATTATGATGATAATAATAATAACAACAATAATAATAATAAAAGGATTGACTCCTGGGTTTTATGTTTTGCAACTAAAAAACCTTGCAAGTATTCAGTGCCTCAGATGTGCCTCCCCTAAGGGGGCATGTACAACCCAGATAAATGCCATTAGTATTGCCACCTCACCAAAGACCAGCTCCTTCAACAACCCAGACTCTACCCTAAAACGGAGTTAAGTCTAAAGCATTTCTCACTTCTATTTCTTATTAAGTAATAACATAGAAGGGACTTACCCTTAAAATGCCCCAGATCCCTAGCAGCTAAATGGTAAGAATAGTTCAGCATTTGTCTCAATTCCCTCATATCCCGTGTTTATTCTAGAAGCCTCACTTTGATAGCTTTCTCTGGTAAAAGTACACATACAACCACTCTCAAAACCATGCACTAAAAATAAATTCCAGTAAGCCAATACTGGTGTTCACTTTATCAAATCAAGTAAATCCAATAAAATTACTCTCAATTTATCCTGCTTTGGCAGAAAAGAAGTACTCTTCTCTTCCTGCACAACTACAGAACAGGTGAGGAACAGATATGAGATCTGACTGGGAAGGACATCCTGGTTTATCTCATTAAGGCAGGATTATTTCTTACAAATAAGTTTCAGAGTTCCCAGATTTTTGAAAATCCCAGCCTACAATTAGTGAACGTAAAAATTTAATGCAGAACGCTCACATTTCACAAATGAAAAATTGACAGCTTTTTATATGAAAGTAATTGTCTTACATAAACAATAGTTGTGAGGAGTTTAATGTGAATACAAGTTATTTCTCTATACCTTTCTAGCATATCTCTAGTTTCATTCAGTAATTTAATTGTAGCAATATCTCTTTCTGTGAGTCCACAAGCCTAGAAAAAGCAAAGATGGACACTGTTTAGTAAGTTTAATCAGCAACCATGAGGATAAGAGTAGAAATAAAAAAGTTGTGTATCACAGAATAAAGTCAAGATGTACAAGTCAAATCTAAAAGAAAATATTGTCATAAATAAGAATCTTTATAATTTGTGTTTTAAATCGTCACTGTAGGATTTTTTTTTAACTAAAAACAATACTAGCAGGAAGTACCAGACTAATTGGGCAAGGCATTTTTCCACTTTTGACCTTCAAAATTGAAATAAACCCAGCATATCAGCTTAAGCTAAAGCGGTAAGTACAGCAGTCACACGCTGAAGCCCATGTCTCATCTTTACATGAGTGTAAAACCAAGTGAAGAGCGAGTTTTCTCCAACCTGTGGTGAGGGTGGAGACAAACACCTTCACAAAATTTAGGAAATTAATATTACAGCTGCGATTAGATACACCTTTCTCTTGGCTTCCTGTTCATTTTCCAGCCCAAAGCAACAAAGGACCGCAGCACACCATCAACCCGTGCTTCAGCCAAGATGCTACAATGTTCCATGAACTGTGCCGGTAGAGCAGTGCAAGCTATACAATGTAGCTTAGGGCTGAGTTAAGCTGCACTGTGTCACAACTTCGGCCACAGGCTAAAAGCAGTAATTGGGCAGTGTTTCTGAGCACAAAGCTGACGTTCTGAGGATGACACTTGTTTTCAGTCAAATCTGAAGAAAATGTAACTTTGCCTAAATTAAAGAGATAAGGACACTTTAATAAATGGTGGAGCCTCTTCCATCATAAATCAAGACACAGACACCATGGCACACTAGAGGACTATTACGCACCCTTCCCTCACCCCCAAAAAGAAACAAAAATGCAGAATGAAAAAAGGTAGATGAAAGAAACTGAAACAAGTACCTGGCTAGCCAAGGGGTTTTCTTCATCTGGCATCAGATAATGACATAAGGGAGAGTAAGATGCAATCTGATCTGAATCTTTATGTTCCACTACTTTCCTGATATCTTTAAGTTTCTGTTCCAGGTCCAGAAGAGACAGGGTGTGCTTAAGGGAAATACTGGAAAGGAAAAAGGCTACAGTGTTGATTGCAAAATGAATAATGATTCTTTCTCTTCCTACCAATAACATGTTCAGAAGTAACAGGACCCCAGTCTACTGCCTTGGTTTGCACTGGCACACACAGCCTGCTATAATAAAAACATGGTTTTGAAAAAGTCGATATAACCCCTTTTTTATTTATTCTCATAAAACTCATTGCTTTGGGAACAGTCATCACAATAAAACTTAAAAGCTAACCACAGAGAAACACAGGCTCTTACCTTCCAAAAACTTTATGCACAGCTTGTTTAACAATAGTTATTAACTCAGTCAGTCCTAGAAGGAAGAAAGTGTCAAAGTTATTCTAATGATTTGTTCAAGTCTAGAAAAAAGTAGAATTTTGTAAGTGTAGTTAGCTCACAATAAGCACCATACCATCTCCTAAAAGGTGCTGAATGCTCGATAAATATTGCTGCTGAACTTCAGGGGGAGCTAATGGTGTCTGTAGGGAAAAAACCAACAGTTCTGTAACATGTCAACAATAGAGAACAATGCAGAAATCATTTCAAACCAGCTGCCACCAATTTCCTTAATCTTTATAATACCCTGCAGTAGATGGATTCCCCCATTCTGGTGCAACTGTAGCTTCTGACTGTTCCTGCTGTCAACCCCTGGATCTTTCATAAGTCCTCTTGCATTATTTTCTTCAGTCCTATACAGATCTCTCTTCCATCTTCAGTGGCACAGAAAACTCTTTCATTTTCATTCATATAAAGGTAAGTCTCTTAAAAACCTGCATTGTACGTGCAAATAGACCCTCCACCATCCCAGAAATCAAAACTAGTGGAGTATGTTATTTATGCTGAAACCTAACAAAAGCTTATCTGACAGAAAAGAAGCTTTCAGTAACTGAGAGTCAGGATCTCAATTTGCTCCAGTGGAGTGCCTCAGATTGGCCCTGTCAACCCACTTCTGTATTGAAAAAAATAACAGAAAGGAAACATGTTTCCAGTCCAAACTCATCTTGCCCTTCTAAAAAAGCTTTTTCAGGTTTTACAAAATGAAGCGTGACCTTAGTCAACCCTGGCCTCCCTAATGAAAGGTTTTCTCAGACCTGCCTTGACATGCTGTTCCTTGACTCTCAGCAGGAGCTATCACAGGGGGGCATATGAGAACTAATCAAAGTTTGTATCCATTATTTTTAGACAAGCCGTCCAACAATTTGCAGATCTCACGCTCTACAATGGGTACTTGCTTACTGTGGGATCGATCTGTTTTTATTGAGCAGTGATAGATATCCTACATAAACAAAAAACAAGTCTACCTTGCTTAGCCCCACCAACAGACATTTAGATGGCCTTTTGGAGTTAAACAAAATAGTCAAAATTTCAAAGACATCTATTTTCTTTAATCCTAGAAAAATTAAACTGCGGGAATTAATATATGTGCTAGAAATCTCTAAGCATTTATATAAATTTGCATACATATCATGGATCATTCAAATAGTATTACCGTTCCACAAAAAAAATTAAAGCAAAGAAACCATGTCATGTTGGTGTTTAGACATGATTAAGCAAGAGAAATGCAGACAAAAAGCATTCTTCAATATGGCTAGTATTCAGTTAAGCAACAGCATCACCAAATCATCCAAATTTAGAGGGTATTAAAAAGACATCAATATATCTTACTTGCAGTAATGCTTCCACATTTCCCACTCTTGTAAGAACTCTCAGTTTCATTCTGATACTCCTAAGCTATGCCCTTTTTATCTCTCACCAAATAATCCTTTCACTTCCTAGAAGTTATACCTTTGAAACAAAGCAAGAAACTTACTGTGCCATTTTTACAGAGTGCAGCATTATCTAGGTAGATGTAACCCCCAATAATATTCAACTGGACTCGCAAGAGAACTACCAGCATACAGGTACTATACACAGCCACGATGCTCCTTGTGAAACCTTGAAAAGAGAAAACAAAGTAACTTCAAGGTCAAAGAAATAAGGGTGAGTCAAGGAGAGAGCGTGCTCTCCAAGACTCAAGAAGTGCTGATGATTTTTAAATACACAGTCACATTTCTCTCACTGGTTGTCATAACACATATTTTCACAATACATACCCAATATGGTCATGAGTCTAATGTGCTGGAGCTACATCTAGAGTATCCCATTTGAAGTCCTGTATTAATATAATTTTGCACACTACTCAAGTTATTTTGAGAAAAATAAAAATTATACAACTTGCTTCAGAAGAAAAATATTTACTGTCAAATTATTTTTCTTCATTAGAAATACACAGTCTATGGTAGCCCTCATCATAAAATTAAGACACAGAAGGCACAACAGCAGCTTGAGAAAAAAGTTACCTAAGGCAGGAGCAGCTAGGATCTAGTGAAAGAAAATTAAAATAAACATCAGCTACCAGCCAGAAGGCTAGGAGGATGTGCAGAAGAAGTGACATGAATAAATATGGATGAGTGCAAAGACACAGAAAGAAAGGAGTCAGATCAAAAGTAGGATCTGTAGGATCTGTAAAGGCCTTGTGAAAAGGAGAAACAAAACCAAAAGCTGTGGTATTTCACAGCATAATTATCTGACTCCACTATTTTTCCTTCCCTTCCACTGCTTCCATCAGACAATAAAAAAAAAGATGAACCAAAAGGTTCATGACCACTGCTATGGTGGTTTTCTCCAACAGGCTCAAGAAGAGGAAACCACTGACCATGTAAGGGCTGGCCTACATTTCTGATTAACATTTTCCATTAGGTTCAGCGTAGAATTTCAGAAAAACTAGTTTGATTTTTCTGTGATGACACAGAAAGGTCTCACAAAGTTTTCTTGAGCAGAGTAACATGAAGGGCAATAACATTCTTCACCTTCTTGTCCAAGCTTCTAACTTCCCTTGGGGCTAAGAAAAGTTCCATCATGAGAAGCCTTTGGGAGGAGGGGCAGGGAGGAGGTTTGCCATGTAGTGTGTTACACTGTTTTCATACCTACTGAAACAACAACCCAGTTTAAAGTGTGCCTTTTAAATGGTGTGAAAGACATTTTAAATTTAAGCTAAATAATTATGCAGATGTAATCTCTCATTTCCACTTACTTATTATCTTTAAATCCTCCCATATTTCTAACTTGTTTGCTGGCCTGTGGGAAAAATAAATGGAAATATTAAGCACTAAGAAGTATATTTTCCTTGGAAATTAATAAATATGCTAAATGAAATAACAGTGCTCTAAGGCAAGCTCATTTAGCTACCACAATTATTCAGATCAAATTCAGGTCTATATCCATTTGCCTCATTCAAGAAGGCACTATATAAACAACACACAAAAAAAGATATCCCAAATGTAATGTATAAATGTAGCATTTAGTCATGTCAATTACACACTTATATGATTAATTCTGAACTACTACAATAAGCAATCAGAAAAAGCCCACTGATGGCACAAAGTGGTCTTTTCTGGGGCCTTGATTCTCTATATATTTAAAGCAAACTCAGTTCAGCAGGGCTTCCTCTATCTGCCTGTGCATAATAAGTGCAGGATCACCCTACTTTCTTGCAAGATTTACCATTGCCTGGCGTGGGTTTAAAGTTTATATTTGATCATCAAAAAACAAAGAGATCATGACCATCCGTGGAAAAAAAATTTTGCGCCACCCACACAAACATATGCTAATCTCTTTTCTTTGGTTGAGGTTCACTTTTTGACCTGACCAATATCTAAAATTTTATATATTCTGCAGTCAAAATAAAATAGCAAGACCATAGATTGCGCAGACACACCTGAACTGCCTAAGGTACATGTCATATTTGTAACTACTATCCAGAGGTAATCTTAGCAAGCAGCAGTAGCAGGGATAAGAGCCGGCTAATCATCCAAAACTTTCATCAGCCATTCTCACCTGTTAAGCACTGTCAGTAAAGAATGGTTACTGTGTATCTATCGTGGAAGATATATATTGTAAAAGTCACTTAGGGAAACATTTGATAATTTCTTAGCATCAGAATTAACATTTAAATATTTAGGACTGAGAGTTCAAATTAACCTAGACTTTACAGTAACCTAGTTTACAAAAAGAAAAATACGCTTTTCACCAGAAATCATTTCTCTTTACAGGCACAACATCTGCACTCTGGCATCAGTTCGACCCTTATATCACTTACATAAACAATGTATTTTTAATTTCACTGCTATCAAATAATGCAGGTGAACTGGTATAATAAACTATTAAGTCTACAACTCCAAATAATAGACAGGTTATATAAACGATAGTTGGAAGAGACACAATGATCCATGGCACATAAAAAACAATTTACACGCTTCTCTTTTTGCAAGCTATTACATGCAAATTTTTTTTAAGCTATTCTAAAGCAAAATAAAGGAAGGACTGTTAAAAAAATACAACAATATTTCTATAGATAAAATACATAACAGGGCTTAAAGCCATATCTGTTACTTATGAGGGTTAAGTTTTTCACGCCAACTGAAGAGATAAAGAGAAGCCAATACATCAACATCAGCCAACTATATTTGCACCTATTACATCAAAACATTTTTCAGAGCTCATGCTTACAGAGTTTCTCCTCACAACATAAGGCAGCAGCCTGGTAACAGTTTAAGTCTGCAAGCATTAAGCCTAACAGTGGAAATAAATTTTTTGGTCTTCATCTCCTGCAATTTACTAAGACTCAGCTGCTACTCAAAACTAAACTTTCGTTTCACATTCATTGATTTGGAAAGCCACTGCTTGCTACAGAAACAAAAAGCAATGCAAACAAAAAACAGAGGTTTGGAATAAAGCTAAGTGCTGAATAGGTGGGAGATATGCAACATGTGCAAGGCTACAGCAGCTGGCACTTCATCTCATCTCTTTCAGTTACATGGCTTTAAAAAGAGGAGGACAGACAGAGCAGGAACATCTGTAGTCTTGGGTGCTGCTCCCTCTAGAAGTTTCTCTGGAAGACTGAAGACTTCAGCCTGCTTACACCCCCAGCCTACCACTGGCCACCTAAATTTATATAAGTGAATGGATTTTAAGTTAAAGGAGATTACCTGAGCCAGAACATGATCTGTAACATATGATAACATAAATCCATAACATGTTAAGCCACGACACAGATTATGTGAGTGTCGTGGTTTGACTAGTCTTGTCCCCCTGGAGCTGAAAGATGGGTAGCTCCAGGTGGGTTTCTGATGCAGACAGCCAACCGAAAGCTGCAGTAACGCCTCTACGAATTCCATATTTAATAGGGCCAGAAGAGAAGCACTTATTGCACAGTAGGAATTAGAGCCACGAGGTGGAGAGGGGCTGGCGGGCCCTGTGGGGGACCAGGCCACCCCACCCTCCCCGGTCGGGACCGCGGGGGGCCCGGTATGGTGTTAGAACCGGAGCGGGTGCTGTGGCCAAGGGCTGGGGGGTTTCCCCCACTGCGAGTGGGGGTGGCAGAGGACGCCGGAGTGGCAGCGGTGGCCCGGCGCAGCATTGGAGCGGCCGGGCTGAGCTGGGCTCCTGGCTGGAATATGCAGCAGCCAGAGAGCAAGAGAGAAACTCCTCCACGAGTTTCCTGGCCAGCCTCACTGCCTTCACCCCCTCTGCGGGGGGAGGCACGGCAAGCAGGCTGGCCAGGCCTTGCAAAAAAGCGGTGGCAGCTGCAGCAGCTCGGAGTGAGCAGAGAGGCCCTGCTGAGGAGCAGAGCAGATCCGAAGCAGCAGCAACGCACGGAACAGAGCAGAGCGGGCCTAGAGTGGCCCAGACAGTACCAGCGGTCAGCTGGAGCCAGACCGAGAGATGCGGGGATGCCCTGCGGAGAGAACTTGCAACTGGGAGAGAGAAAAGCTACACTGGAACATTCTTGGGGTAGGACTGAGCTGAACCCCAAGAAACGCGCAACCCAGGGAGGAAGGGTGGACCCCTTGGAGAGGGATCCCCCGAGAGCTTGCTTCCCCAGGGAGGGACCCCACACATAGCAAGGAAGAAGACTCAGAGTTTTAATTCCCTGTAACCTATGGTGATGACCATGGTGACACAGGCTGTTCCCCTGCAGCCCATGGAAGACCGGGGGGAGGGGGGTGCAGAGAGAGAACCCCCACACCCTGATTGGAAGAGAGACTTTAACTGTAGCCCTGAGAATGAAGAAGAGACTTCTCCTCCTGGACTGATATGGGGGAAGGAGGGGTGGTTTGTCATCATAGGAGAAACTAGTTAGAATTGTTGTATATATTACTCTTTAGTTTCTATTCTGTTAGCAATAAATTTTAATATTATTGCCCCATGTCGAGTCTGTTTTGCCTGTGTAAAACCTCTCACCTTTTTGCAATTTTGTGGGGGTCTGAAAAATTAGGCCTGAGTAAAACCACAACAGTGAGAAAAATAACTCATCTTCAGGGACATTAAGACAGGTAAATCTCCATATCTGCTCTTTTGTATATTCAACAACAAAGGCACTCAGAGCTCTGGAGCCATTTGATTGAGCTTCTCAAATGGAAGTGGAAAGAAGAAATCTATACCTCCATGCATAGCATAAGAATGCAGAGCTTCTTCAAAGAATCACTTCAAAGTGGAGTGAGCCTTGCTGGCTGATTCCATCATCTGTGCCTTCCCAACCCCTTACCTATGTTTTCATAGGGAAGTTCAAGCATCTAGTTAAAACTAGAAGTGTAAGTCAAAATTGGAAGCATTGAGACACAAACTCCTCTCTAAGATGCACTCTAAATGAACATCCATGCTTACAGAATATTTCATGTAACCAGCATTTAAAAAAATATTTGTTTTCAAAAATGCATAATAACAAAAAAGTCTAATATCTATTTTCACTGGGATTGTTGGAATTCAGAGGTGTGTCAATGTACCCATAAACTGCTTCAGCTAGTCAAACAAGTTAGAGAAACTAGGTATATTTTGATAAAAGAATGCTTGCTACAGAGAACAAACTAAGGCATTATATTTCTTCACCACTGAATAAAGGATTACAAACTGTTGTAGACTATTTTGCTGCACAGTCTAGATGACATATCTGGTGATCCACAAGCTCTTTTGTTCATTCAGTCTATTTTTTTTCTCGAGTAAGACTCTTATTATGATAAACAGATTTATTCCATTAAAATTAATTTTTCCTAATTTCTTGTTTGGGGTAAATAATATTCAATTACAGTTCAAAATTCTCAGATAATTTATTATAAAAACATTGTTCAGGCTGCAATTCCCCCTTTAAATATCTCATTCTGTTGCCCTGTTGTGGAAGTTTTTTGACTGAAAAAAGTGATTGAATTGGTAACCTATTAAATGCTGGACAGCTGAAGTTATAGCTACATAAATAAACTAGTGGAAGGTAAACTAGAAAGACAGTCTCGAGTGAGTCAGAAGCCCTGTGTTAACTGCCTACATAACACTTTTACTCTGTGCCAGATGACAAGCAGTTTACGTTTAAGGTATGCTATTATGCCCTTTATGTATTTAAAAACAGGCAATTTATTCCTGCAGCAATAAGGAAATCCAGGGTTTTTTTCTGACAGGGCAGCATTTCTCTTAATGTATGACGTGCCCCTATTTGTTCTACTTCAAAAAAAAAAAAAAGGAGGGAAGAAAATTACTTCTCTTTGCTTACATCCATGTCCAATCTCATCTTGGATACTTTCCACTTCTACTCACTTCTGAACTTCATAAGATTACAAAAACATCTTTACAAACACAACATCGACAACTCACTCAAGATATCCTGTCCTGTTCAAGAGAAGACTAGATCCTCTAAGTACTTTTATCTATGTATCTTAAAAGCATTCCAACAAAAAACATGCCTCTCACTGCAACATCTTAAAGGAAGAATAAATTCTTGTAATGTTTGCAAAACGCCAGCCATACCTATCAAAACACATCTAACACGAAGTAGAATATTTACACAGTGATTCTGAAAGACTTTAAGATTAGTGATTTCATGGGGCAGAGAACCAAAATCCTGCATGCTCTCTACATAATATAATTTGACAAAAACTTGTGATCAAAACAAATGCAGTTTAACACAATTAAAATAGTCTTACCTGTTTTTAAGAAGAGATGTGAGACTCTCAGAATTTAACTGATGCATTAAGGCATCCCTCAATGTTGGAAGCATTGACAGTACTGTTGTTAAAAGAAAAAAAAAAGCAAACAAAACCCATCAACATAAAAAAACTCCAAACATCATAAACCTATCCCCACCTCACACTCAATAGGTGCTATACAATGTATGTCCCATTGCTCAACAGGCAAAGCTGGGAGGACAAGCAAAATAGAAAACCCTGGGAATATTCAGAGGTGCAATAACCTGTATGCCTCTTACGAGCTCAGGGACAATGCTGCCCTTATTGTCACTACACGTTTCTATTGGCTCTAGCTGCAAATGTCCACTCACATCCTACATATACATCATCCTGCCTCCAACTCCCCAAAAGAAAATCTGGTGAAAATCCACACTGCTGCATTTCTCCAAGCGAGAAAAAAAGTATCTGAGGTTTGTTTTTTTCCAACAAGAGAACCAGAGAAAGGTATGTTTCAAATGAAAGAAACCTGATGTGAAAAAAATCCTTTACTTTCAGAACAACGTCCGATCTGCTGTTATATGATGGGAACAGGAAACGGAAAACATAATAGACACTAAGAACAAAGTATGAAACATCTCGTCAGGAATGCATGCTGCCAGAGAGAAGATACTTTGCACAAAGAAGGGCATAGAAAAACTTAGCTCTTGCAGCAAAATCAATCCCAGCAGTACAAATCAGAAAAGGTGAAAACGAAATACCAACTGGTCAGGGTAAACAAAGTGCACAGAAAGCACTTACAGCCACCCAAGAAGCCATTAAAAATTTCAACAGAAAAAGAAAATGCTGTCCAATTTGTTTTATAAAAATAGCTTGCACTTACAAGAACAACAAGGACCTTGCTAAACTCTGCCATCGCCTCTCCAAAAATCTTAAGACTGGTGCTGTAAGAAAAATACTTTTGTTTTTTGCTCCCCACCTAGTCAGGTACCTTTTAACTGTGTAGGAAACTAATGGGCTGATGTGCCTCTTATTTGTAAATAACATTTACCCACAAGTTCTCCATGCAGCTATAAGGTGCTATAACAATGTGCTATAATGAATACAATCATCCTGCTGTAAATTCAGTATTGTTTGAATCTGGATGTTGTTTCATACCTCAGTACCACATGCAGTTTAAGGAAAAAGGATCTTGACATGAAAAAAAAATTGTAACCTGCATGTATACTTGTATGATTATAGATGGATAAGGGTTCAGATGTCCCCCAAAACCCCTTCGATCCTCTGTTCTTCAGAGTCTTTTTATTATACAAAACAACTCTATTTATGCAGCACTACTGAAGATTTTGAATTCACCTACATTTCTATTTTTCTTCTATCCTGACAACATGTAGTATGTACCCCCAAGTAATCCTACCTATCAAGAACAGCAGCTATTTCCTTTTCTTACCTGTCATATTGCATGTCCTCTGATTACTTTCAAAATGATATTGCCTTCGTGCTTGGGCAATGTATTCGGCTGCCTCTCGTTCTTGGATTTCTCTGATTTTCTTCTGCCCATATTTTCCCAGTAAATAGACTCCTACAGAGAAATACTCATATTAAAAGGTGGTTTAAAAAAGTGAGAAAGGTCCCTTCAGCCCTTTTCTTTGATTTTAAACCATAAGAGTGCATAGTGGGGTTTTTTTGGATATGTGGGTCTTGGGTATTTTAATAATGATCAACAAAGTAATATCAGAAATAATGTTTTCAAAATTAATTAAAATTTCAGGGGTAATGACTTGAAGCAGTATAAGAAACTTTGCCAAGAAGAGATATCTTGCCATTCACAGAAGACATTTCTGGTACTACTGCAACGTGAACAACTATACTGAAGAGATTGAAACAAAAAAGAAAAAAAAAATGTAGGGTAACAAAGAAAGAATAGAGGAAAAAACAAGAATGCATAGGTCTGGAGATTAAAAATTACCACGAGGGAGAGATAAAACTCAACTCTTAAGAATCACATAGGAGAAAAATGCTACAGACCAACACTTCCTTCATTTGGTCCTGAAACTTCCGTAGGAAGCACCTTAGCTCCAATGGGGCCTGACTGTTGCTCTTCTTTTTTACCAAGTTCCTAGTTTCCAACTTCACTCTTGAGGACCTGACCATCCCTTATCACTTTCACTATAAATCTCCCACAAAGACCAACCAAAAATTTTCACTCTACATTATCTCCTCTCCCAATATACATCCCCTTGAAGTTTTCCCCAACTACTTGTCCCACACCACCAGAGGTTCGGAGATCTGTCCAGGCTGCCCACAGCCCTCTTCTCATCCTTCCTCATCTTTGCCCCACTTTCCAAGCCATTTCTCAAGATACAACTACATCTCCCAGGCTTATCCTCAGCACCTTTGCCCACTGTAAGCTGCTTTGATTTCTGACCCTCCACCTGGGGCTTCTTACAACACCTTCTGTGTATCCAGTTCATCTGCTGCCTCCTGTATGCACTGACAGCAGCAGTTACCTATTTAGGTGTAAGAAGCGCTTCCCATGGTCTCTCATGAGAGAATTGGAGGGGGGATAGATATAAGGGAGGAACCAACACAAGCAGAAAAGACTATTGTACAAGTTGATCATCTTCTGTCTGCTGTATAGCAATTCTCTTAAGTACTGAAGCTCCTCTACAGAGAATCAGCTCCAAATCTGTCAGGTCAATAATGATACACAGAAGAAACTTGAATAACAAATCCAGTCTTTACTTATTTTTTTCCACAAAGTACTTTCTAAACACACAGTCACAAAGTTTTCTTCAGTGTTCACATTTAGAAGTTAATATTTGAACATTCAAATAGTTGAATACTAAAAGGTTCAAAATTAATTTTATAAACCAAATCTACAAAACCTAAAAAATAATAATAAAAAAAAAAAAACAAAACAACAAAAAAACCCAAGCCCAAACTCCCCAAGATTTTGAATTCAGCTACATTTTTTAGGTCATCAAAACCTTTCAAAACGTTCTCCAAAACTATCATCAGTATTTCAAAAGGCTTTTCAACTTTGCCCTCCAATGTTCATGGTTGCAAAAAAATCCAGCTACCCATACTGGCATTATGTTTCCTAATAGGAAATTACAAGCCAGACCAGTTTAGAACAACCACAGTCATTTCCATTTATTTCCCAAAAGCCTCATAAAATAGAAATTGTAAGTCTCTCTCTTGCTTCAGTGTTTAGGCAGACTGACCATTTGTCACGTGGGATATTCACTCCATCAGACGCAAACTTTAATATTATGGGTCCATTTACAAAAAATGCTATTTGACCAGTAAATTGTTAACCAATATGAGACTTCATAAATAACAATCAGATTATTTTTCTCTAAAAAATTACCAATTCCTGCCAAGAATATCTATTTAGAACACAACTACCAGGGTACTGATTTTTTTTTTCAGCTAACATACTGAAATAGAAACAATTTTTTAGCATTAGCAAATGGTTTTTGAACACAAGATTTTTCCAATCATTTTACCCCACCACATTTTTCACATTACATTAACACAGAGTCATCTGTCTAAATGACTACTTTTGCTTACTTTCCCCCACCCCAAAACAAATCCTCCAGGTTTTGTGGCAGAAAAGTCAGAAGTATAAAAAAAGACCCTTCCTAAATATAGACAGGACATAGGTAGACATGGAAACAGTTCAAGAAGAATCATATGCATATCCTTGAGTGATATGCTGGAGCAGTAGCTTTAAGATTTAGACAGCTAATTTCTTAATACTTGATTTTTAAAGCTGAGTGACTACTCTGTACTAAGAACTGCTGTGACTCGTGAGGGTACAAAGTTGCAGCAACAGTCATCCAGGTTTAAAGGAGTTTCAAGAAAAAAACACTCGTCTAAAACAATGCAACACCAGCTACTAAGCATCTTATTTCTCCCTCCCTCCCCTGAACTAAGCCATAACTTTAACCCACTGCTAACAGATGTTGCTTATCTGGTATCATCCTCATCGTTGGGAATGCAATGCATTAGAGGTTAACCAAGGTAAAAGTTGCACCATGCACACAGCTGAAGCAAAACCAACAAACAATAATAAGTTTGGAGTTTGGTCGTCAGCAGCAGACTGACAGACTCTGTTACCTGCATGGCTTGTAGGTGCCTCTAAGTTGCCTGGAGGACACAGCACCTCACTTGGGGAAATTCAAGTCTCAGTTATGACAATGACCTCCTGCCCACTAGTCACTCGTGCCTGAAAACAGCAGTGGAGCCTCTGCAAATCTCTGACTTATGGGATATTTCAAGAAGCTGCCAACCTGGCCATTGGTCTCATATGTGTTCACAATTTACTTTAAAACAACCATGTGCATCTATATTCATACATGTAGCAATTATTTAGAAGACTTGAAAATAACAAAATAACACAGACTTTTAAGAAATCCAGAATGAACACATCACATGAAAACATCATCACCTGGAGTTGGAAGCAGGACCAGAGAAAGGCCCATCCCAAGAACTGCCATAATGTCAAATCAGCTAACAAACCTGTCAGAAACTAAACTGACATTTTGAAAGTCTCTCTTGTTATAAACAAGCAAAGCGAACACCAGCTTTTTACAACGGCTAATATAACTTGGTTTTACCTCTTGGTATGGGATAGGAGGTCAGCAAAAAGTGGCAGCAACAAGATTTATAATTAGCTAAATTGTTGTATACATGGAATGTCATATTGACTCTTACCCATATGTTTCATACAAAACCAGGAATTAAGAAAATTCAGAAATAATGAGACCGCCCAAAGATCATTCCTCCGTAAACCGTTTTCTACCTTCATCAAAATGGGAACTGTACAAAAGACTATAGTCCCAATGCTTCTGATTTGAGAGTTCAGAAACAGATGAGTGGTACAAACTAGGATTACATCACCTGATGTTAAGTACAGGAACCTCAGTAAGGATCTCAAACTACAATTTATACTGCTTTAAAACTGATCTACAAAGTGAAATTTATTTACACTTGTACTGGCTGTCTGTGTTGGATTTGATTAGGATGGAATTAATTTTCTCCATAGTAGCTGGTACAGGGCTGTGTTTTGTATTTGTGCTGGGAACAGTGTTGATAATAGAGAACGTTTCCATTATTGATGAGTAGCGCTTCCACAGTGTCAAGGCCTTTTCTGCCTCTCACACCACCCCACCAGGGCGCAGGCTGGGGGTGCACAAGGAGTTGGGAGGGACACAACTGATCCTAGCAGACCAAAGGGATACCCTACCTCACAGGATGTCCTGTTCAGCAATAAAACAAGGGGAAGCCTAAGGGGGAAGGCACTGCCCAGGGACTGTTGGGCATCGGTCAGTTCTGATTCTCTCCCTCATCCCACTGGGAAGGTTGCAGAGGGGGTGAGCAAGTGGCTCTGTGGTGCTTTAGTTGCCGGCTGGGGTTAAACCACAACACTGTCCTACAGCACTGGGAGTACCCCGGGGTCTACAGTACCTATATCCTATGGAAGCAACACTTAGATTTCAGATAAATGTGGCCTAATTTGTCTCTGTAGCCCTCTTTGGCTGTAGCACTGTATAGTCTCTTCCCATCTAAATGTAACTAACGCAAGTAGTTTACAAAATCTGCAGGCTCTTACATGTTTCTGCTAGTAGCCTCAAAGATATTTCTCACATCACCTAAGTTATGACTTCCCTCCCCCTCAGCCCTTTCCTTTCTTCACAGCAGAAGGGTGGGAAGGTAACCAGGAGGCATCAAATGTTCAGGAAACCTATTTACAACCCTATGTAACCTTTGCCCTCACCGCCATATTTACCTCAGAAAAAAAAAAA
The DNA here is from genome assembly GCF_001604755.1 of Lepidothrix coronata. NCBI lineage: Eukaryota > Metazoa > Chordata > Aves > Passeriformes > Pipridae > Lepidothrix > Lepidothrix coronata. The sequence continues at coordinate 2,328,628 of NW_016690303.1, read as the reverse complement.
AAAAAAAAAAGGGGGGGGGAATTTTTAGTTTTAAGAATTTTATTATGTAGAAATTGTGCTGATACATGTAAGCCTGCATCCTTCCAGGACATGGACAGCTCCATAAGTTGTGGTTTATCCTTATGTTCAAGGAAGCTGTGCATCACCTGACATACAATTGTCCCCTTATGGTTGAAAACCATCTTTAAAATATGCAGACACTAAAGCCTTATTCTCTTGGCAGCACTGAGTCCCACCAAAACATATTTAATGCCCCTGTACTCACTCACAAACCAAGCCAACTTTCTCTGCTAAGCAGACAGACTTCTGAACTGAAATGCTCTTTCTGCAACCCAAAGGTTGCAACACATGAAATTCAGCAATAATTAATTCACCACTGAAATCTGAACCATACATTGCAGACACACCCTGAACTTGTTCTTCTACTACAGCAATAGAATTTCAACGGTGAATTGTTTTGTAATATCCACTGAAATCTACCTTGAATTCTGAGCACCAAGACAAAAACTACTTTAACCTACCCATCCAACAAGAACTACTGTAACGAATGTGTCCTTGCGGCTCCATCATGCTAGCTCGCTCACTCTCTACTTTACATATTTCTAGTGGGTTTGAAACCAGACCACTAGATTTCGCTTGACTGAAGAGATAAAAGTCTTTTTAGTGTGCAATTTATTTTATATTGTTAAAAGAACAACTTCTGAAGAAAGGGTTTGTACAGAGTCTTTGCTAAGTTGAGGCCTTTTCAACCCCACTCTATGATTAAGGAAAAGTTACATCTATTTTTCAGTTGCTTTTCCCCCTCAATTTGAGCTCTTATTTCGTGAGGTTTGCATCTTCATAAGCAGAAAAATCTGTTGTAGTGTTGGGATTGACAGTTGTAGTTGTTGTGTTGGGATTACACTAAGAATGACAGCCACTGATAACATATAAGGAATTCACCTCGGTAAAAAGAGGAAAAGCTTCCAACCAACTCAGACTTTAGTGCAACAATGCTTCAGCAATACAACACTGATACAACCCTGTATCAGTAATAACACAGAGACTCTGCTGTAGTGTCCAATGAATCATTAAATATTCACATTAATCTCTGACCATGTGCCAGCTAAAGACTTAAAATCATTAAATCTTCTGATGTCCCATTTTCCTTGTTACATCCTCCTTCCCAGATAATGCACCTTGCAGCTCTCAAAAAAACCCAAACACCAGACAGCTGTAGATTCCAGGCTCTGGTATTAAATCAGCAGATCTGGATGCTTTTCTTAAACCAGTGAGCCACTTCCCAGTATTCTGTCCTCAAGTCAAAGCAGCATGTAAAGCTACATTCTACCTTTCAAGATTTGGCAATATTTTCTGGAGGAGAGTCCACTGCAGATCTCAGAGTTCTGACTATTGGTGGTGACATTACCATAGCTCCTGGAGTTATTTTAAGGTCTGATCCATAACTAATAGGTAGGTGACCAAAGCACTCTAGATTCAGCTGCTGAGCAACTGTAACGCAGCACTCTGCAGGACATCACTCCATCTCCCAGGATGCCTTAATATACCATGGTGCAAGTTGCAGCTGCTGGCAGCTAATGATGTTCACCTGCTTGCAGAAGCCCCGATTTACTTCAGTCTCAAATACAAGAAAAGCAATTCTCTACAGAGTCCTCAAATACTATATGGCCTGAGGAAATAGGTACCTGATCCATGCTGCAGAAAATGACAGCATAGTTCAGTATTTTCAGTCAGAGGCTGAAATGCTTGTTAGGGGAGGAGCATCTTGGGGGTTTATGGATTGGTCATTCTTTAAGTGACTTTATTTTAGTCCATGATTATTACTTTTTTAAGTGCACTTCATCCAATCAGCAGCACTTTAGTGAAAGTGACACTGAACTGTACATAAACAACACCAAACATTAGGAAAAAGCTGCAAATTTAGGGATTTTAGGTTGTTTTGCAGGCTGGCAGAAGGCTGTTTATACATGAGGAATTTAGGATTTCAGGCTACTATTTTCAGGACTACTAAGAGCCACAAGCTCCCCAATACCTGCTTTACCCCTTGGACATTGATCCACGTTTACTAATTGAAACTGGGACAACTGATGTTTTTACTACTCCCATTTGTCCACCCACCACTCTCACGCAGACAGTTAAAGACAGGGGGAACAGGTTTTGGGTTACAGCCGGGTGTATTTAAGTAAATCTGTTTACTAACATGGTGGGCTGTAAGTGCAGTGGTAAACATGACACTGTGCTGTACTTGAGGAGTCACAAAACCTGCAGGTGATGAGGTGAACTGGAGAAGCAGTCTGACCAGTACTGTAGTAACCATCATTTAACCTATTATCATCTAACCTATTACCATGTATTAATTGGCAGTCTTTGGAAAAACACAGAAGGAATTAATGATGAAAGGATGCAGAGGACACAAGAACTAAGGCAAGCCAGACATCACCTGAATATATGACAAAACATATTACAAAAACCCCACAGCTCTCAGAATATTTAACTGTTCAGGCAAGTTCTAGTGGGTATAAACAAACACAGACTTTCCTTAGCATCTCTGTAAAATGTAATTCTGTGTCATTTACGTCAGATACAAGTACATCTGATGACTGAGTGTGCAAAGACATGGCTGTACCTTTTGAGAAGCATCTGTACAGCTATGCACTTTATCATTAACAGAAAGACCCAATGTGCTCTTTTAAATCCAACTAAAACCAATCCCATAATAACTCCAAGGAAAGATGAAGCTTACTAGATCAGGACGACACTATGGGTTAGACAAAAGCCTTAAGGGAGAAAAAACTGCTTGAAAAATTAACGCAAATCCTCTCTATGAAAGTTTTGTGTCTGCAGCCAGTCTACATTTGTCCAGAGAGGGGCAACAAAGCTGATGAAGGGTTTGGAGTGTATGTTCCACAAGGAGCAGTTGAGGGAGCTGGGGTTGTTTAGCCTAAGAAGGGGAGGCTCAGGGAAGATCTTATCACTCTCTAAAACTACCTCAAAGGAGGTTGTAGCCAGATGGGAATCGGCCTCTTCTCCCAAGCAACCAGCAGTAAGACAAGAGGACATGGTCATAAGCTGTGCCGGGGAGGTCTAGGTTAGACACTAGGAGGAATTTCTTCACAGAAGGAGTGATTAGACATTGGAACGGCCTGCCCAGGGAGGTGGTGGAGTCACTGTCACTGGAGGTGTTTAAGGAAAGACTGGATATGGCACTGAGTGTCATGGTCTAGTTGACATGGTGGTGTCAAGAGGTCTTTTCCAACCTAATCGATTCTGTGAATCTGTGACATTTTAACAATTCATCTCAACGCACAAGTCACATATGAAAGTTGAGGCTTTCAGCCCCCGTCCTAAAAGCACAAGTAACACAGTAAGCAACACAAATGTCACCCACGCTTTGCGTGGTTAATCGCTGTTTCAAAGCAACGCGATCACCCGCCGTAAGAGCGCCCAGGCAGCCCGAGCCCCGTCTTTTGGGGCTTAAGTGATGACGTGCTGATTCCCCTCTCTACCTGGTGGGAAAGTCCTGCTCCCCCCTGGGCTCTCCCCACGGCTGTCGGTGGGAGCGTTTCTGTGTCACAGCGCCCCCCGCAGCTCCCTGCTCCCGTGGCCCGGGGACACAGAGCCTTTCCAGCCAGCGGGGAACCCGCCTGGCCACGGGGGGCTCGCCGGGCCCAGCGCAGGCTCCGAGTGGGCCTCCCCGGCGGGATCCGGGAGCGCTCAGCGGGGAGGCCCCACGTCCCCAGGGCCAGCCCCGCGCCCGCCTCCCCCCCGCACGCATTATCGCCGCCGCCCCTCGGCCCGGCTGCCGCGCACTCACCGCCGAGGAAGGTGCCGAGGACGAGGCATTTCTTCTTGTGCCGCTTCAGGAAACTCCAGAGGGACCGGAGCATCCTGCGCGCCCGGCCCGGCCGCCCGTCGGCTCCCGCGGCGGCGGCGGAAGGGGCGGTGGCGGCAGCGGCACCGCCTGCGGTGCCCCGGAAACACCGCCCGGGCCCGGCATGGCGGAGGAGGGACTGGGACAGGGACTGGGGCAGGGACAGGGAGAGGAGGAGGCGGCCGCGCTGGCCTGGATGGACCAGGCGCTCGACGTGGTCAGTGCGGGCGGGGGTTCCCTCTGTCCGGGCAGCGGGGAGGGGGCGGGAGAGCGGGGGCCGGCGAAAGCCCGTCCGTGCCCCCCGCCGCGGTAACGCGATCCCGTGCCCCCCTCGTGTCTGTCTGTCTGTCTGTCTGTCTGTCCCGCAGGCTAAAGAGGCGCTGGAGAAAGGGGAGGTTCCCGTGGGCTGCCTGCTGGTGTACGACGGCGAGGTCATAGGCAGGGGTAGGAACGAAGTCAACGAGACGAAGAACGTGAGTTGGGGTCCCCCCGGGGACGCCGTGTCTGGAGCACTGCTGTCCCGCCCTGCCCTGCCATGCTCTTGTCCCTTTACTGAGTCTCAGACGTGCTCTCTGGAGGCCTTTAAAGTCACCTGGGGGTTAAGAGTGAGAAAAACGTGACTCGTGTAGCCTTTTCTGCTGAACTTCTTTCCATAGACGCTCCAGAAACAGTTCATTTTGTTAGTAGACTGATGTTTTCATGTGATGTGGTGCGGCTGTTTGAAAAGTACCGAACTCTAAATTGGAAACCCAACTCTCCTGCTTTTCTAGGAAAAATTCCATACAAATAAAGGAATAAGTAATGAAGATGCAGAGGAAGACAAGCAGTTGGGAAGTTGTGTAGACTTACAGAATACGTAGAGTAACCACATGTCACATTTAGATTACAAAAATTCTTCCTTTTGACCAAATTCTGCTTTCTAAAAGATATTGCCTGTAAATTTTAGACATGTTGCAACTTTAAGCATCAGATTAGATCTTATACCTGCTGACAGACCCATTAAAGCCAACAGGGATTTTGTACAACTGGAAGTTTTGTATAAATGAATCTGATTGCAGGATCTGGCTGTAGTTTATATTAAATGTCTCAAATCTTAAAATATAATGTAAAGTGAAAATTAGTCTTTTAAGCTCAAAAATGTTACAGTAAAGATGAATCATTATACTAATTTGTGATACAGGACAGTTGTATTAAGATGATTCTAATACTACTTAAGAAAGCCAGATAACTGAGAAGCTAGGTATCTCATGTTACACTGTTGTAAACACTGTGGGAAGCAGACACTTTGTGGGAAAAATCATACCTGAGATATTAATACTGTGTAAAAATCATGTTAATAGAACATAACTGACAACACTGCTAACAAAATCATAATCAATTTAAAAATACCAGGAAACTTTCAGGCTTTTTTGATATCAGGATTGTCTGAATACATACTGAATACATACTAAAATGCAAGTAGCCTGATTTTAAAAAATTCAGCTGCATTTTGGAAACAGTAATCTGCTAATATCTTTGAAAGCCAAGCCTTTATTGAACTGCTGTTTAGCTCAAGTTTCAGTTCTTTTGTGGCTTCATTTTCATAAATGTTTATATTACAGTGAATGGAAATGCTGGGTACTCAGTGCTTCTAAATATTTTATCAGATACTTAATTGCTCCATATAGTCTAAAAGAAAATATAAGCTTGCAAGAAGTACTTGCTAGGAAATGTGAATGCAGAAAATTGTTTTCAGTTTTCTTCTAATGGTTTCTGGCATTATTTAGGGACAATCCTTGGGAAAAAACAACCCTCTTGAACCATTGAGGCAGTTCCAGCAGACATCATAAATGTCAAGGTTTGTTTTAAAACTAATTTCTTGTCCCACCTTATACTGAAGGACTTCTCCAGAACATCATTCCTCAGATGGGTAAAAAACATCTGATTTCCAGTTTTAAACGTTTTATGTTCTGTTTATAGCTCTCTGTTCTTGTGCCAGCATCATCCATTATTTTACATAGCTTGGATGTATTTAATGTCTTATTCCCCTTTGGCTTTTGTTTTTCCCAAGCCAACTGTTTAATTTCCTTTCAGAAGGCAGGCTTTCTTTCTGTGTTCATTTTAATAATGCTTTTATATAGCCATTCCAGCTTTGACTCATCTTTCTTGAATTCAGTTAACCAGAACTCTATACTTTATTCCAGATGGAGTTTCTCTTGTGCTTCGTTTGATGACAATAATACCTCCCATTCTCCCTGGAAGAAAGTCCACTGATCTTTTCCAGAGCTTCTTTGATCTTTTATGTTACTGTTTTGTTATTCTTCATTTGTTACCTTGAATCTTTTTTTACTCCTATCCAGAAGACCATTCAGCTCTTGAGTGACATCTGACCCTGTCACTTCTCATGAAGTCTCTCATCATATGAAAGACATCACATAGTCAGCTGTAGGTGTTTCTCCAGTTAATGCTGATGTCACAACTGAAAGCATTTAAGCAAAATGATCTTTGAGTGTCTTTGCTAATTGGTTCCCTCTGGACAAATATTTTCCCTGTCAATGCAACATCTCTTCTTGCTCACCCTACCTTTCTTGCACTAGGCCATTTTCCCCAAACTCACAATAATTTCACAGGTTGTACCAGATGCATTGTAGAAGTCCAGAGAGGTGAGCCTGCTGTTTCTTTTGCCTAGAAAAAAGCATTTGTCAAAGAAAGTACTAGGTCAGTTTAGTGTCAGGTATCTTACTGATTTTTTTGTTTCATTTGCCTTTTATAAGGATTAGTTTGTTAGCTTGTTTTTCAAAGTTTGTTATCTTGCCTGTTTTGCTCTTGAGTCTCTCATGGATCTCCAGGTGTCAGGACTGTGCATCCTTCTTATTTTTCAATACAGTGACTGTCTGCTTTGACAGGTTTCAGCCATGCAATACTCTCCCTTGATGTATTAAAACGTTGCTATGATACTGGCAGCCTCATGCACAAGTTCATGAGCATTTTTTGATGGCAGTGCTTTATCAACTTGGGGGTTTGCTTCTCATCCCTCTTCTATGCCCTAGGCAATTTCTTAATTTTAAATACCTAATTCTGTGTCTCATACACTGTAATTTGTGCTTTCATACTCTTATTCTGCCTTCTGATCACATTCTCTGCATCATTTTTATTGAAAACACAAATTATTCATTTTGTTTTGGAGTAGTACTATAATTATATTTGAGCCTCATCTCAAGGTCACTGTAGTAGTGCTAACTCCTTTTTGACGTGTTTTCTCTCAAGGTATTTTTACTTCTCTCAAGTGATTTTTCCTTTAGCCTTTTCTTTCTGACCTCCAAAATGTAGCTTTATAATATATTGACTTTTTTAACTTACTGAAAACTTTCTTCCTGATTTTAAAAAATGATCATTTATCCAGTTAGATCTGCAGTCCTTCCCTACAATTCTGCCCTTGCTCAGGAATCAACTTGCCTCTAGCCCTTGTGTCAAATAAATTCTACCTTCTCCTTAAATAGGTCCCTGCATCCTCAGATCTAACAGACTGAAGTTAGGAGCAGATAGCATCTTCTTTATCCCCTCTTTCATTCTGTTCCTAAACTGCTCATTTTGGTAAGAAGATTTAGTTACTGAAAACTCTCCATTATTTTCAGGCTGTCTCCTGTCACCCTGCATACTTTCTTTCTGCCCTGTACATCCATAGTAGGACATGTTATTGTCAGAGGTACTGCCGCTTACTCTGTGGAAGTTATTTGCAAAATTATTGATCATCCCATTCTTCTGGGAAAAGTTGCTTTTGGAAGAAGGGAGTTTATATACAGCTGTGTTTGTTTTATTTTATTTTTAAAGAGCATGGCTGTGGCATCAGCATTTCAAAATAGTTAGGCATGCCATTACTTGTCTTCATTGGGCAATAGTGTAACAAATGCCTGTGTAAGACAGTGGTTTTCGACAGCCTGGCGGTTCATTCACGAGCTTGTGCCAGTACTGTGTTCCCTCTGGCAGCTCCCACACTTGCTTGTTCACAGTCTTGCCTCAGACCAACCTGAAAATTTTCTTCCTTATACCATATGTGACCCTTCCCAGCTAGAAACATTTTTTTGGCATCTTTATTCCCATGTGTGACGCAATCATTCACTTCCCAGTAGAATGCTCTCTGTCTTAGTTCCTTAGTCAATAAAAAAGGCTATCTAGTCATAGCTTAATACAAAATAAAATCTTAAGACAGACCTAGAAGGTGGGTTTTCCCCATGTTTTGTCTTTAAGAGGTATCTTCAACAGATATGTAAGGAAGGAGCTCAAGAAACAAGAAGAGAGTAGTGTAAACCTTCCCCTTGCATATCCTTTCCACTTCTAAAAGTGAATAGGTTAGGGACTTCCAGAGCCCAAGACTATATCTGGATCATTGTTTCTGATAGCTGTCTGTGCACATATCCTCCATGAATTTGTCTAAACCTTTCTTGAACTCATTTATGTTTTTGGCTTCCATAGCATCCTGTGGCACCGAGTTTCACAATTTAATTATGCGCTTTGTGAAAGAGTACTTCCTTTTGTTTGTTTTATATCTGCTGCCTGATAATTTCATTGGGTGCCCACTTGTTATGAGAAGTAATAAATCACAATTATAACTGTGATTTTCCACATTTTTCTTGATTTTTTAAAAACCTCTACTGCAGTCCTCTTAACTTGGAAAACTAATTACTGTATCTGGTGAGTTAAGAGCCATAGTCTAATTAGTCTCTGAACAGTCTCTTTACTGTTCTGTAACTTGGATAATCCTTTCTCACTGTGAGGTGAATTTGTCCTGGTGTTCCCATGTCTTCATGATGTGAGATGACCAAACCAGGGTGTATTACTTAAAATCTGGGTGCAGTGGGATGTATTAATATTCCATATTAGGGTAATCTCTTTTGTGGAGCTGTCTTATATTACTGCAGAAGCTGATATGACCTGCAGCATGGCTTTTCTTAACTTGTGCTCCCAAGATCAGCAGAGGCCTGAAAGCTGCTAGGTGTATGCAGTATAAAGCAGTGTCTGAGGATAGAGGCATGTTTTCCTCTGGTAAAGAAGGCTTATTGCTTACAGAGGTGAAAAGCCAATCTGGTGAAAAGTCAACGTGGTGTTCATGTCTATTTTAATCTGAGGGGCATAAAAATAGAATAGCCACCACTTACATGTTTGAGTTACAGTAGCAGTGGTAGTTCCGAGGTATCTTCTGAAGGGCATTGTGCTTTGTGTCTCCATAAAGTGTGTACACTGAGATTCCAGCTGATGTGATCTCATTTATTCAACTAGGGAACCTTCATGGCAACATTTCACTAGTAGGTCTGGAAAGATCATGTCTGCATATTGATTCAGATCCGTGTTCTTACTCTGAGTGGGTTCATTACTATGTTAGTTCAAATTACAAGTGCACTCCCAGAATAAATTTCTTGATTGTGTCTGCTTACTGTTTGTGCTTCCTGCTTTGGTTTGTGTCTCGGAGATGGCAAGCTGTCTTCCTGGCAGATGAAATTATGCTGAGAAGATGCACTGGGGGAGCATCCCAAATGCACTCCAGCTGTTGCCACAAATACACCGTCCGTGGGACTAAACTGGATGTAGGCCACTGTGAACATCCTTGAATTGGTGCTGAGTCCTCAGCAATGTTTTGCTGTACAGATACACTCCTCTTGGCACTGCACTGTTTGTTAACATAGGCATAGGCAACAGAGATCTCTGTAGAAGTTTTAAAACATTTTTAAACAGTATTAAACTTAGCAATAAGTTACAAGTCCTCTGCCATTTATTGTAGAGCATCTCACTGTTATCACTACAGATCTTCACAGTGCTAAAATGTTAACCCAAGTTCACGTATTGAGGGAAAGTTATCTAAGGTCACATGAAGCAGAGGTACAAGTATAATTGGGATTGATTAAATAATAGTCTAATGCCTGTGTCGAAAACATCCTTTTTTCAGAATAAAAAAAAAGAAGGAAAACACTAGCAGTCTTAATTCAAATAAGCATCAGGCTCTGTAACTGGAGAGTCCCTTTATAACTAGTACTTTGTGGTATTTTTACTGTGATGTTTGATTGGCATAACACAGTGCTACAGACATTTGAGAGCGATACTGGGAGATTACTAATTGTTTTTGCCTCTCTGCAATTAAAGTCGACACTTCTGTTTAGGTTTTTGTACCATAGGTACTGAGATACTAATCATTCGGTTATCTTGGATTAAAAAAGGAGAAATTAATATTATTCTGCCTTTTTGTAATCGGGCATATGCTCAGTCCCTCTCTTGAGGGACTTACTGTACTTGTATGTATTCCCAGGCAGCAGTAAACCTGATGCAAACTGAAAATGCTGTATCTACACAGCATGCCAAGCTTTTCCAGAAACATACTGAAGTTATTGCATATTCACAGTGCATTCAATCCATGAGGGCACAGTAACATTGTCAGAGGGAGGAAAAGGTACCAGCTAGGAGCACTTTTCTAACATTTCCAGAGAAAGTAACCCAGTCTGCATTCTTGCTCTTGGAAGCACAGTGGACTATGGACTAGATCAGGTGTTCTAGTGGGCTTTGTATGTCCCTTAAGCTTCAAGTAGAGCTTTCAGCTTACTATGCTGACATGACTGGGAGAGGAGAACTTCTGAGCAGGTTACTCTGCCTAGGAACAGGTAGAAGAAAAAACCGATTTGCACTTGTGGATCTTGTGTGCTGCACACTAGCGACTGAGGTTGAGGTTGGATATGTTCTTTCTTGGGCTGAGTATTTCTTCTGCAGTTTGGGCAGCATGAAATTTCTTTTGCAACTTGAACCAGCAAAGACCATTACATTACTTCTATAACAAAAGTGAAAAATGCAAACTTTCAGAAAAGATGTATTTTTATCTCCTAGGCTACTCGACATGCAGAAATGGTAGCGATCGATCAGGTCCTTGACTGGTGCAAGCAACACAACAGAGATTACACGGAAGTGTTTCCACAACTGGTATTGTATGTAACTGTAGAGCCCTGTATCATGTGTGCAGCTGCTGTGCGCTTGATGAGTATCCTTTCATGCTTATTCACACTGGGAAACCGTATGTCAAGGCATTACTCTTTTGGCAGTGAGCCCACAGAGAAGGGCTTGACGCTATCAGGGAAAGCCAGAAGGGGTGGTCTGAGGGTCTGCACCCACCTCCATTTACTGCATGGTGAATAGCGGGAGACTCAAGAACGAAAGAGAAATGGTGCAATTACAACAAAAAGCTGTTTCTCTTGGAGATTAAAAATATGTTTTAGAGATATCTATTAGTAGGTAAAATGAGCGATGCTCAGTTCAGCCTTCAGTTTTTAATGTAACAATTGGTAAACTGTGTATTTTTGTTCCTCGGCTTTGTGATTCATGCTTCTCCTTTTCCGGGGAAGGCTGGATGTGCACCTTCAGCAATACATCTTACATTACTCAGAAGTAAGTTCTGATTTTATGAGGCAAGAATTGCAGCTCAAACTAATTTAGTTTGAAAAGTACAAGCACATCTTAGTGAAATTTAATGACTACTTAAATCAGGCTACTGTACTTCCTACTTGCTTTTCACTTTAACTTAATACCTTGACTCATTCCCATAAATTCCACGGGTTGTATATGGTTGTCGAAATGAGCGATTTGGAGGCTGTGGCTCAGTTTTGAGCATCTCATCTGATGATATGGTGGACACAGGAGACCCATTTGAAGTAAGCTGTGAAATGTTTCCTTTTGTTTTTCAGCTAGGGTGCTGTGTCTGGCTTTGTTACCAGGCTTTGAGCATGTTATGCGTCATGTTAAGAGGACTCAGATGGAAGATGATCAAAGTCAAGTAAACTTGACTTAATAAGAAAATAATGTAAAAAATATTAGGTCCCTAAATAAAAGAAAAGCCTGATGACAGTCTTAAATTATTAAAAAGAATGTATCAAAGGGGAAGGGAATTATATTCGTGGAACAAGGTAAGAATTAAATAATCTAAAATATGTGTAATACTTAGAACAGTAAGTGTAGGCTGCAGGAAGAGAGGAGGGAAAATTGTTTTAAAATGCAGAATGTATAAACACATAATCAATAAAGATCAAGTAACAGCAACTTACCAAGTTACTGTTTTTAGCTGAGCCATTGGAAGTGATTGTGTTTTTGCTTACAGTTTGTCTGTATATGAGGTAAAATGCATTAGCTTAGACTTACTTTGTATAGTTTAAATCCCAAAATAAATCTGGACTGCACAAGTAGCAGAGGAGATTTAGTTTAGGTATCAGGAAACTTCCTGAACAGTAAGGATACTGGAGTACTGGAACAGTCTGGGAAGAAGGAGTCATCTTTGTCATGTAAGAAAGGCTGGACAAGCATTCAGTGGACATATAGTATACATAAGTCTAGATGCTTTACGACATTGTACTACTATACCTATATACCCACACATACATATAGAGAGTATTTATAGCATTATCTTTATTACAGTTGTTGATGATCCTGCCTTATACAATGATACCGATTAGGGTTCTTAGAGTTCTTTTCCACACTTCATATTTATGATTTAATTAATGTAAAAACAAGTAATATATTTCAGCATTTTAAGTAAGCACTGAAAACTCAAGGCTCAAAAGAATTTAATTCAGCAAGACAATACTGTTTGGCACTCCAGTGTACATGTATTAGGCGTCTTTCCATCGGGGTGTTAGTGAGACTAGCATCTGAATTAATTTGAATAGTCAGTACTGGAAGAGTGTTCATTTGCTAACATTTAATTTTTTTATATGTTCAGAAGAAAGAAAGGAGAAGGTTCTTGCTGCTACAAATCCTTCCTTTGTTTCTGTAGGCAACTGCAGTGGAATCTATGGGAGTGACTAATTACTTTCTGTGCCGGTGAAGATTCGTTTAGTGTGAATGACATTCAAATGCTTTGTCACTAGTGTTCGTGGCCTGGAAAAGTATTTTGGCAGGACCAAAAAGGTCTGAGAGATGACTGTTTGGTAAAGAATAGGTGTGTGGATGAATGTTTTCTGGCAGGAATCTCATTTACAAATACCTAGCTGTATGTCTCTTATTTCCAAGTGCCTGAGGAGTATATGTTTGAAATACATTAATAAGAAAGAAATTGTAGGTTGCATAAAAATTTTACAGAAGTTACTAAGAAAGTTTGTTTTAGGGAAATTATTTACTCTACTAAGCCTCAACTTCGTATTTTTCAAACATATGAGATATTTAACCTGAAAAGGAGATTTTTCTGACCCGTAAGTTGATGGTACAGTTGCTTAAAATTATTGTGTACTTGAGGCATTATTGTGAAGTATGGAATATGTTATTCTCAGATATGCTCACTAACATCATTCTAATTTGAACAGTGCACTTCTGGCTATCGTGCTGAAGAAGCGGTGGAGTTGTTAAGAGCTTTCTACAGACAAGAAAATCCCAATGGTAGGTTTTACATTAATTTTGTATCCATTTTGATCCCTACCTAATTTAAAAGAATGATGGCACTGGTATTACTGTAATTCACTTCTGATAATTTTTCTCCCTTTCTGTTTCTTCTTGGCAGCACCAAAATCAAAAGTAAGGAAAAAGGATCGTCGTAAGTAGCCACAGTCAGGAGGGAGAAAGAAACTTACCAAAAAATTATATGTGAAGGTTTCTTCAGCGTCCTTGTTTAAAATGTACAGTTCAATCAAACTACTTCTTCCTGTGTTTCTGTGTATGTGATTTCTTGCTATCATAATGACCAAAAAAAAGAATAAATGGCTGTTTTTTAGAAAGAGGAAAATTTGTGGTTCAAGTTGTTTACAGACAGATGGATCCATTAAAATGATGGCGTTTTGTACAGCACGTTTGCTTAGGCAAGTAAGTAAATCTCTTTAAATCTCTTGGAAGGTTACATTTGTAAGTCCTTTATAGTCCATGTGTGTGTATTGAATCAAAAGGCATATAAAGGAATTGTACAGTCCTTGAAGACTTGAGATAAGACCATTGTAAATGTTTCTTCATTGTTTTTTACACCCCCTCTAGCGCAAGCCAGATTTTCAGACATAATTTCTGAAAGTCACATACCTGTGCAGACAGGTACATATGGACGATCACATGTCTCTGTGTGTGCTGTTGCTTAATAAGGTGAGCAAACATCACTTGGCTCCACAGCATCTTCATACAAAGTTGTGGAGAAGCTCTCTACAACTCTCTTTAGACTGTCCACTCTGCTTGTGAATATTAGTTTAAGAAATGCTTTATTTTTAACAATCCACTAAGAAGTTGAAGCTGTTGTCCACTACTAAATTACAATAATTGAGACAGGCAGATACAAATGAAAACCAGGAAATTGGTAATAGCATGAATTAAAAATATTTAAGATGATTATCTTTTCGTGGTGTTGGTTGGCTTTGTCATTTCCATGTACATTCCTTAGCAGTGCAGTAATTTATAATCCAGAAGAGGGCCTTCAAGTTCCACTAATGAATTAAGAATATAAGTACGGTTCAATCTTGATTTTGTACCTCTTAGTGGATAATTATATTAAGCATGAAACTGTTTGTAGTTTATTTGGCTGTTATTCAGATATTTGAGAAATGCCCTAGCTTTTATTTTGAATGCAAAAGAGTGGCTAAAATTTTATTATTATAAGAAGTGAATACAATTAAACCTTTTAGATATTTCAAATAAATACTTTCAAAAGTTTTTTTTTTTAAATATTAAAAGCATTACCTTGTCACATTATTATTCCTAATAACTTACAATTTGTATTTTGTGTATTTACTTATTGTTTACAAAGTGACATGAGGAAAGAAATGTTTTTACCATAATAGCTATTCTCAGAGTTTAAAAATAATATTCCTTTAACTTAAGCCCTTTAACTGACATCAGCGGCCTATCCTGTTCTCCTGACCATTACTTACAGCACTCTTTGAGTCTTTCCCTTTCCATAAACAAAATAAGTTATGACTGTGTTTGTAGATTTCATCTGCTTCAGAGCTCCAAGGCCTCATGAACCAGACAGCTAAGCTGGAAAAACCATTTAGGAAAAGACCATTTTTAATGACTATGATGGCTTTATTGAAAAGAAATGGGCATGCCTGTGCTTGCAGTATGTGGTATTTGGCTGTGATAGAAGATAGCCTTCAGTTCTCAACTGGACTAATTTTCTTATACCTTCAAGTCATTGAAGTCCAAATTAAAGGAAGGCATTAGGCTTGTGGCTTGTTACTGACATTAGTGACAGTAGGAATTGGAGCCTTCATACTGTTTTGGACTAGGACCTAAATCTCAACACTTTTTCTTCTTCAGAGGGACTAAGAACACTTTTCTTTCCCACTGCCTTCTTTCAAAGAAGGATGTTGTTAGCATTTGGATAGTGTGACAGTAGGAACCATGTAAGTAAGTAGAAAGATTACTGCTAGTAGGACAAAACACACTTTAAAAGCTGTGTCCAATTTTTCAACCCTTAAATTGGAACAGAATTTTTTCGTAATAGCAGTCAGTGGTAACCTGTCACTTAAAAAACAGTTCAAGTCTTGCACAAAATGAAAAGAGACTGAAGAGGGGGACAAAAATAAAAATTTCTCTTAAGAGTGATCAAAGACAATAATGTGCGTCTTGGAACAGAGGCATGACAGATGAATAGCATAGCAAGATAAAAGCTGTTGTTTTACAGAAAGGTTATAAAAGATACTTCTGCTTACTGTAATGTGTAAGCAAAAAACCACAATGGTTTAATATTAAGAGGCAAATTTGGATGTATAGAACTGGTTTTTTTGGTTTGGTTGGTTGGGGTTTTTTTTTGTTGTTTGGTGGGTTTGTTTTTGAGGGGGGTTGTTTGGTTGGGTTTTTTTTGTTTTGGGGTTTTGGGGGGGAGAGGGGGTTGAGTATAATAATTAGCTTAGGGAACAAACTGCTGAAAGATTACCCTGAAAACAAAAATGTGACCCATTCACCTGCAAATCCTATTATGTATGCGAGTAAGAACAAATGCAGATATTTTTATAAAAGAAATAAATCAACTCTTCTTGTGAACACAAGCTGCTCATCAGAGCCGTGGCATGATGTCTTGACAACCATCAGGGGTGCAGCTGTCTCCTCCTCGCTCCCCCCAGTCAGTGCTCTCCTTCCTGCCTGCAAATGGCCATCCCACCACGGTAGCAGCAGCTCTGGCAGCAGGAGCCCGTGGAGGCTAGTCTTGTGCCACTGCCCTCAGACATGTGCCTCAAGCAGGTGTCGCAGTCTGATGTGCCACAGCTCTTCCTAACCATGAGTTTTGAGTTTGTCAGTGTTTTTTACAGTCAGATTGAAAAACCTGAGTGTTCCACAAGAACTTACAGAAATTCTGGGTAGAATGTTCTAAGTTCAGTCTCAGAGAAACCTCTCCATGACTAAGCTCAATGCAGGGACTGGAAGAAGGCAGGAGGCAGCCACAACAATTATAACCTGATGAGTCAACTGGTTTCAGTGCTCCAGGTCAGAAAATAACCTTAAAAATCCAGAGAATTAGAGAATACAGAAAGAAGAATGTCAGAAAAAGAACTGAACCATTCTTGGAAGCTTATTCAGTGAGAAGATGCTTGCTCATGGCTGTGGAAACATAGGCTTGGTTTGTAACTGCTGCTACCAAGTAAAATCCTGCAGCAAACTGGGTTACACAGCCTGGAAGAAGCGTTGCTGTCTGTTTGCTGGGGACCTAGTGTCAGGTTTTGGCTCTAGCCCTGGAAGAGTGTCAAGAGCAACAACTTTAATTGTTCCTGACACCTGGAAAAGTCAGAGCAGCAGCTTATAAATAACGCTTTTCATTTCACAGTGCTTTTACCTATTTTTATCTGTTTGTTTCTAGGTTGCCACATAGCAGGGCCTCAAGAGCAGCAGTATTCAACTGGTTTATTTAAAGAAGTTTAAATTCTTCACCATTTTTCCCTTGCTGCTTGATAAATAAACACTTAGGCTTCAGGGTTACATTTACCTTGGACTGCATTTTTACCAGTTCATCACAGGTAAACATGATTTTATTTCAGCCTTCGGTTTGCTTGTCAATAGCTTGACATCAAAATATATTGAACTAGCTAGGAGGGCAGGAAGCAAAACAACATGTCTTTGTCTCTGCTAAACCGATTACAATTGACAATCTAAGGCTATAATAAATATGTCTTGTGACTTGCACATTAGAGGAGAGCCTGAATTTAAATTATAGCTTTGGGTTTTGAAATGCTCACTGATCCATTCCATTCCCATTAAGAGCGCCTTCCGCTCTGCAAAATTAAGTGATCTCTTTACATGACAGTTTAATTTAATTAATTTATTTTTCGATATGTACATTTATGGAGTTTCTCCATTAAGCTTTTGAAATGTCTGTAGGTCCTGTGCATTAATGTAAATGCACCATGGCCCATAATTACCTTTGGCAGGCTTAGGGCACTGATAAAAAGATTATATTTTTAAAAACTAAAGTCTTCAAACTTTCTCGGTGCTTGGCAGGAAATCTATTTCTGTGTTTTATTTGGAGCAAGGCTCGGGAGCCTGCAGCCAACAACTCCAGTGTAGGCAGTGACTGTTACATTTTAGAAGAAAATACATTTGAGGCTAAATGAGAGAAGGGGAGAGGAAGAGAATTAGTGCAAGAGTACTAGAAGCAGCTGTTTGTTTTGCTTTGTGACTGCCAATATGTACTCTTATCATTAAAGTGCATCTAGAGACAAGGTATTTTCTATGAAATTACTTTGCAAAACATGGATCTTTGTCTTTTTAAGGGGCTGCCCCAAAGGGGTTCATCTTCCTTTTTCACAATAGCTTTGCACTAGCCAAGAATACTGGATTCTCCCTTTGCCTCCTTCTCCCTCCTTTCTAAAAATGAACTTTTCAGGGAAATATGGAATTCAGAGAAGTTTGAAGGAGAGCAGATGGCCAAGAGTGATCCAATAGGATGTAAAACTTCAGTTAGGTAGTTGCTTGGCAGGCAAGGACAAGTGAGCCTGTGATGTTTCCATAGTGATGTTTTTACATGGTGCCTTCCTTTTGTCTTTTAAAAATCTAAGTGGTTTAAAAAAAGAAAAGGGGGGGGTGAGGGTAAAATAATATGAAGGGCTCCACCAGGGGCAGAGACTTGGGCTCATCTCTGATTTCTGCATGAACAGTGATGCACTGTCCTCAGCTACAGTCGCACACATCAGCCTCAGTTGCTGTGGTGCTTGTCTTGCTGGATAAGGCAAGGACTGCTTCTGAAATTAAGATATATCTCAGAATGT
The DNA here is from genome assembly GCF_001604755.1 of Lepidothrix coronata. Classification (NCBI taxonomy): domain Eukaryota; kingdom Metazoa; phylum Chordata; class Aves; order Passeriformes; family Pipridae; genus Lepidothrix; species Lepidothrix coronata. The sequence goes on along the minus strand of NW_016690303.1, from coordinate 2,310,583 downwards.
AGTGCTCTAGGAGGGGCAACTGTTTAGGCACTGATTTTTGTGGTGTCACGTTTTCACGTTTACCTGTGGAGGCAGGTTTGCTGTGGCACTTCTCTAACCTTCAGAGCTTTCTCTACATGCAAGAGGCAGTGCAATAAAAATTAATGCTTCCTGTGACTTTGATTCCTACTTTCTCCTTTCAAGCCTTAGAGGTAGCCATCACACTCATATTAATTTGTGAGGATATAAACAACAGCCATTATCTGTATGACCACACTGCGCAAGAGAAACAAGGTTTGTAGGGAGAGGCAATATCTTATTAAGCCAAATGACAATTGGAAAAAAACAGGCAAGCTTTTCAGCAACCAGCTGTAGGGACGCCGAGTTCAAAAGCTTACCAGCTTTTTCCACACACTTAATGAAAGTAAAACGAAGATTAGTAACTACGTACCATCTCCTTGCAAAACCTGCTTTTCTTGGAGGAAAAAAAAGGACAGATTTGTCTATCAGCTGGTTTGAGCAGGAAAAGAGGTTTGTTAGGAGACTGGACTCATGGTAAACTCTGCTTCTAACTCTCCAGCAGAACCCTCCACTGCCTCTGTACAGATGTGTCAGCACATACGCCAGCACTTTGTGAGAACCCAATGCAATCTTCCCTTCTCGAAAGCTTCCCAGCAAGGTGCTGAATGCAGCAGCTCATTTACTGACCCCCTCACCCTAGAGCAGGGATACTCTGCTGAGGAGAAGCAGGTTCCTATCGGGGGTGCTGTGGGACAGCAAGAGTGGTTCACGGTACCTGTGGTTTAGGAATCCCAGGATGAACTGCCCTGAATGCTGTGGTACAAGCAAATGAAGTCAGTTTATCCTGTGAACAAAGTTACCTGGCTGCCCTTCTGTGCTACAGCCTCACTCGTATATTACTAAATCTGTCCCTGGAGACAGCAAATACTTCCTTCTTAAAGAAATTAATTTTCTTGCCCTCTGCAACTTTTTTGCAGTCATGCTGTGCAGCACTTGTACCAGCAGCAGCCTGAATGAATAATTCAAAACGATACCTCTTTAGTGCACTTTTAAATATCTAACTGTGTTAATCCCGTCAGGGTGCTCCATCAGGATGCTCGAGCTGCCAGGGACAAGGCTGAAAGCTCTCAGCCATGATTACTCTCAGCCACAAAACCTTGATTACTTACAACACAGGATATTTCAGAAGCATTTCCACCACAGGGAAAATCTGACAACTTCAGTGTGGGCAACTGCTGCTCAGGGAGATTCAACCTATGGATTTACCTACAGATGTACAGGGTCCTTGCAGTGCTGCTGTGCCACAGAGGACAATTAGGGAATGGCATTACAGTGGGTTGGGGCTGGCAAAGTGGAATGGCTCAGACTCCTGTCCCTCTTTACCTTACACTCTGCCATGGATGCTTCCTCAGCACTCACTCACTTTAACATATTGTACTGAAAGTTTATTCTGTTCATTCCTGTGAGCCTTTGATCTTCCTTTATACTCTGTGCAGAGTTATAGAGTGCTCCGATTTGGAACCACCTGCCTATTCATTTCAGATTTCAGACCACCCTGAGGCAGTGCTACTCAGCAGCCAGCAGCACTTGCCTGTGTGCCGAGCATATTTTCATTTTGCACCCTCTTTTCTCTCCTGCTGCCCTCAAGAGCAGCAGCAGCTGCACAGTGTAGCTGAGAAGCAGCAGCGGTGAGAAGCCTCTGCCCTCCTGCTGCTGCTTCAGCTAGAATAATGCCAGCTACCAAGAAGGAATAACCAACAAGGAGCCTAATGAAACAGCAATCTGGCATCAAGATGTGTATATAGTTGCCATTTGTTAAACTGACAGATGACATTTGGAACATGCAGCCCCTATTCATTTTTTGAAGCTAAATACTGTCTTGAAATATAGTCTTTGCCATTAGTGTTAAAGCTGATTTGCAGCCCAGACAGGTCCAGCTGTGCTTTTACACATTTCTGGGCATGAGGTCAGATTCCTAGCAGCTATAAGACTTTTTTTGCGATGAACTGGACAATTAATGAACAATAAGAAATTACCCGCCCTCTCGATTACCTTGAACCCTACCTTTATTTTTCCCCTGCTACTTTTTAATGTAGAATCCCTTATACTTGGGAAAAAACATAGGTTTTGACAAACAGTTTTTAATCAACTGAAATTTCATCATCTGCTACTTAGTCCCACTCGTTTACATTTTTATGTATCTACAATAACAAGGTGCCAAAGGAAAGTTCCAAACACCTTCAGCAATAGTTCAAAATTTATTCATAAGCAACAAAACCTCATCTTTCTTGGAGACAAATACCTCAGACATTATATTTTAGGAACAGTTAAAAGTGTGAAGGGACCCAGCTCATCCAATTCAAAAGCATAGAAATCATGGTGAAGATGCAATACTCCTTTACACCTTCAAATTGCTGTCAACACTTTCATGATAACTTCCATTTCCAACTCCAGAAATACTCAGAAGAATAAGGTGCCCAAACTTTATCAAAGGATTTTAGACAAGTACTTGGCTGTTACCTCATATGCTGCTTCATCAGTTTTATTGATAGAGGCCCAGAGAAGTCATCTGACTTGTTTATTTAATGTTTTCAAAATCATTCAATTTTAGCACTAGGAAGTCATTCCACTACTATGACATCTACTTATTTTTGCACATAAAAGAGCAAAAATTAAGCCTTCCAATATGCAGAAAAATTGGTAACGAAATGGCTACTAATGACTGAAGGGAGTGAAGCATCTTCCATGGGTGCATGCCAGGCACAAAAGCGTAGAATATAGCATAGCTTCATCTCATGTTCCTTCAATGACTGAACCAAAGTTGGAAAATGGTAAAGCCTCTTGACAAATGCTTTCTCCAGCAGCTAAGGTAAGAGAAGGCAAGAGCATGGCCAGCAACCCTCTCACTGTGATTTGCCATGAGGCACAGGTTTGCCAGGAGTCACAGCCCCACAGGAGCCACAAGAGGAGCAAGAGCCTGCAGAATGTTTGAGTCACAAGAACATTTTCTTTCTTTACGTTAAAAAAAAAAAAAAATCTTAAATGATTTACATATGAATTGCTTCTAATGAGGACACACAAGCTCAGTTTTCCAGCAGACTTTTAACAAGGCCAAAATTAAGGATACAATTACATGGCAGAATACTAGACTGAGATCTTCATGGTTTTTATGTCAACAGTGAAGTCAGCCACTGCTGGTGGGTGGGAAGCAGCTCTCTTTGGGGATGTTGAGCTGGTTGATTTTCTGATTACTTCAGAGAATTTTAAAAATAGAAAATTATAATAACAGGCCTACAAGACTCTGTAGCAGCTTTCTGATTAATGTGAACCTCAAGTTACATGCTAAGTTCTTGTCCATAAGGTATGCTGTTCAGACATTTTCTAGATGCTATTTAACATGTGTCTTCTGAGTCACATTAGTCAAAAGAATGGGTCTGTAATTTAATTATTGAAAATGGTGCATCAGTGACTTATTTCCCAGGAAAGAGAGTTAAAAAACCCCAACACTGCAATTAATGCTGAAATGGAACCCTTTTGCTTTGGCCTTTCAAAAAATTTTCCATATGGCAGGAGCCAAGTGAGACTGAAAGAGCTTAGAAAATTCTATTAGAAAGTCATCTTCACCCAGAGCTTTCCCAAAGACCAGAGGTTTTATGACTCCTTTTTATTTCTTCCTCTGCTTTGGGACTACCTAACTGTTCCCTAATTTCCTGCAGAATTATAGGTATTTCAAATTTACTTCAGAGACCTTCAGTCTGCTCAGCATTGCAAATGACTCAGATTAGTTAAGGATTTTAGAACTCAAAAGAGATGTCCTTCAGATCCACAGTGGTTGTAGCTTGTATGACAGATGACCATCACAGGAATAACATAATATACTGTGCTTGATTTCCTTCATGAACGGTACAGCCAGCAGTTCACAGACCTTTCCTCATGGCTCTTATTTTCTTTTTTCCACTATTTTCTAAGCAAAAGATTCTCCATTTTTGATTCCCATAGAAATGTAAGTAATTATCTGAGTCCCATTGAGCAAGAGACCCTCACTCTATGACTTCTTCAGAACCATGCAGTTTGAAAATTTAGAACAGAAACTTTTAGAACCTGAGCAGGTTAATCAACAAAATCAGCAGCATAGAGGATTCTCAGTGGGGTTCAGACACTCTCCCAAACTGAAGCAAGAAGCCTGGAAAGGTTTTTAAGCGCTGTTATGTCCAAAAGTACCATGAGGTGAAAGTTCCGTGATCCACCTCTCCAGCCTTCTATTTACACCACCATCTTCCAACTTCACTGAGTATCTTCTGGGTACTTTGGGCCATCCACACTCTTCAGAGGAAGAGCAGGCCTTGCTGCACCTACTAGTGGGCTGAAATATATTCTGACTGTGCCTGACTCATCCAGACAGTCTTGAACACACACTATGGTGACAAGCATGCCTGAACTTCCTTTCAGAGATCTCCAGAACACTGCCTGAAGCTGTGCAGTGTAGGTGCCATAAGCTGTGCACATGGCACATAAAGTTTGAACATGAATGAAGTCAAGACCCCTCTGATAGACAGCTGACTTGAACTGTGTGTGAGGAGTGTGCTGCTTAGCAGTTTGGCTGAACTGGGCTACCATTGCCTTAACTCTTTTCAATTAGTGCCCTCCGGGAATTTCATAAAATCCAAGTGATATTTCTTTTTGGCCCGTAGAGTGTGCTTATTTTCTGCCTGACAAAATAAAAGGATCAGAAATAGAAGGAATAAGAAAAAAAAAATGACAGAATGGAAAAATTCAAATAAACACAAAAGCTATGGCAAGTCCGAGCGCCACAAATGTAAAATGCTAATATGCAACATCACTGAAGCTTTGATCTGTGGAATGTGTAGGACACACATCGGAGCCTGTTTTACTTACAAGGAAAGAAAACAGTCCTGCTTCCAATACATTTATTTTCTAACTTCCTTTCGCTAAAAACATGTTTGTTTTTAAATTAATTACTTTGGGAAAAGGAAAGAGAAATGTGTGCAGTGGACTTGGAGGAAAAATAAATACTAATTAAAAAAAAAATTAACCAGGCACCCACAGAGCATGTTGGAGACTGGGTTTCTGCTCTTCAGCTATTTCTGGAGGCTGAAGGAGAACAAATGGACTGAACTAGTTCTTCCCTTCATAGCTGTTGCACCAGAAGATCTGCACCCTTTGTCCTTCAAAGTACAGAGCAAGACACAAGAAGATGCAAATATAATGAGCCACACAATCTACACACACCAGGTTTTTTACTTGATCTTTAAAACATGCTCTTTTTGGGAGACTCGAAGTTTGGCATGCCAAAGCTTGGGATTGGACTAGATGCAATCTTTCTGCTGTGGAGAGCTAGCTGTTAATACCTATTTCAAGTAGACTCTGCTCTCCACCACTTCTAGCCACTGCCTAGAAAATGGTGAACTGATGCTTGTGCTGGTAAGTCGCTTCACTAGTCCAGGGGGACTCATAATAGGAAAACCCACCAGCTATAAAAATCACTTCTCTCTGCCCACCCTCCCCTTCTCTCTCCCCCTAGAAGTCCTGCTGGCTCAATGTGTTTATATCCCACTGGGGTCAGATGTACCCCCCAGCTCCCTCCAGTGAGTGCACAGCATTCAAGCTGGGCTTTGGTGGTCACACTGCACTTGTTCTGCCCTGCATACATAAGCTCAGAGCCTAAAAGGTTCTGACCACCACACATGTGGTTAGTTTTAAGAGCAATTCAGACTTGTGCCTGACTGATAGAACCATCGTACCTTTTGTTTCCAGGGTAGGTATTTTCAGTGTGTCCTACCTGGCCACAGTTTTCAGATCAGGCTGTTCCTGTGTTGCAGTGTAATAAGCAAAGGCAGATGATCCAGTTCGCAATGTCTTTGCCTGAAGAGATATAAATCACATTGTTGGTATTATTTCTTCACATGTTGTGTCATTTGCTGAACAATTAAGTATGTGCTACTGAAGGATTAATAAGTGAGCCAAGGCTACAGAACATAATGCAACTTGGCAGCAAGAGATGACAATGCAATTCTTTAATACTGTAATATTATTTCATGTAAAACCAGCTGATGTAAAATCAATTCTATGCTAAATTGTGTTTTCCCCTTCAGTTCTCTTAAAACAAAAGTGGGAAGGATACCAACAGCCCATAAATAGTCTCTAAATAATGTGTTACAGACTGATGTTAAGTGGCACTCTCACAAACCCATATATAGACTATGAATTATAATAGCTGAAAGTACAAAAAAAGTAATGAAGGTATATCTACTTTACTATTCATTACATTTCATCTTTGTGAGAAAATGCTATTCTTATTCCAAGCTATATACCTTACAAAGTTAACACAAACAAACTATATGCTTTAGCCATATCAAAATCTAAATACCTACATCCAAAACATGCACAATTACGCATAAGTGTATTGTAAACTATACATAAATGAGTAAAACCCACTAGTTTTAGGCCTTTTCTCAGTGGAATTCTATTTATCATACTTTGGCAGGTAAATCGATAGATTCATCCTCACAAAATTGCACTTCTTTCAATAAAGGTGAGCCTCTGGGGTGTGATTTTGGACAGTGTGTCTAGGATAGCTCAACATTAAGATCACTGGGACCCAGAGTGGGTACAAAACCAGTCAGACAGTTCAAAAGTTTTCACTTTTGGCTATCTTTTCAATAACTGCTTGAGGGGCAAAAGATGCTGGCCCCTTCCAGCTCCTGGGGTGGTGTCACGAAGAGCCCATCTCTGCAGCGGCTGCTGGCTCTGGCAGCCATTGCTTGAGAGAACCAAATAAACATCTGGGTAAAATCTTTGTCGGTGACATGGAGAATGGCATCAAATGCACCCTCAGCAAGTTTGCCAATGACACCAAGCTGAGCAGTGCAGTCAACATGCTGGAGGGAAGGGATGCCATCCAGAGGGACCTGGACAGGCTTGAGAGGTAGGTCTGTGCCAACCTCATGAAGTTCAACAAGACCAAGTGCAAGGTACTGCCCTTGGGTCAGAGTAATCCCAAGCACAGGTACAGGCTGAACAGGTAATGGATTGAGAGCAGCCCTGAGGAGAAGGACTTGGGGGTGTTGCTGGATGAGAAGCTCAACATGATCCGGCAATGTGCACTCTCATCCCAGAAAGTCAGTCGTGTCCTGGGCTGCATCAAAAGGAGCGTGGCCAGCAGGTTGAGGGAGGTGATTCCCCACCTCTGCTCTACTCTTGTGAGATCCCACCTGGCATCCCCAACATAAGAAGGACATAGACCTATTGGAGTGACTCCAGAAGTGTGATGAAGAGGAGGGTCATCAGAGAGCTGGGCATCTCTGCTGTGAAAACAGAGTGAGAGATTTTGGGTTGTTCAACCTGGAGAAGAGAGAGAAGGTTCTGGGGAGACCTTATAGCAGCCTTCCAGTACCTAAAGAGAGCTTATAAGACTGCTGGAGAGGGATTTTTTATAAGGGCATGTAGTGATTGGACAATGAGGACTGGCTTAGGGTAGGTCTAGATCAAATACTAGGAAGAAATTCTTTACTTCGAGGGTGGTGAGGTACTGGAACAGGTTGTCCAGAGAAGTTGTGGGAACCCCATCCCTGGAAGTGTTCAAGGCCAGGCTGGATGGAGCTCTGAGCAATCTGGTGTAGTGGAAGGTGTCCCTGCCTATGGCAAGGGGGTTGGAACTAGATGATCTTTAAAGGTCCTTTGCAACCCAAACCATTCTATGGTTCTGTGAAACAACCCTCCCCTCCTGGCAAAGTATATTTCTCTCATTCTCTGTGGAAAGCGCTTGGCTGTTGCTAGCACAACAATTACACTGCAGGAAAATGTTGTTCCAAATAATTTAGTCTTTATTTACTCAGAAGAAAATATAAAAAAAGCTAAAAGGTGAAGGCTAATGAGATACTGACATGGGAATTATTTTACAGTAATAAAATACTTTCCATGTTTCTAAGGGCACAACATTATACACGGGTCCACAGAGAATCTTCCAGAGCAAGATTTCCTAAGGACCTTGCACCTGTTCACATAACTTCATAGTGGGAAAGATGCTGCTCCATCAGCCTGTCCCATCACACTAAGAAGGCAGGGTATAAGTTAATTGAAAAGACTAGGCACAGCATGGGCACAGGGGAAAGCAAGAAAACAGAGAAAACAACTGCCCTTCCTTTCCACGTTAAGTGTATCTGCAAAATGTTTTTTGAAACTAAAGTTGAAACTACTCCATATTCCATCTCTACAGTCTCACTATTTATCTATTTATCTAGTTCACATATATGCATTTGGTTGCTTTTTAATTAGTATCTTCTTATATAAAAAAGCTAAATTAGGCTATACCTTACTGTATAACTGGAAAAACACAGTGGGGAATAAGAGCGTACCAGGAGCATGGATCAGGCTCCTGGTAATACGGAGGCTTTTGCTATTCATTGTGATAACAACTAGGAAAAGAATGATGCAATACAGAGCTCAAGGCTTCAAGTTTTGCCTCTGCCACAGACCCTCTTGGACAGGGTGAGAACTACTCAGTGTCTTCATTTGCTCCTCTAAATTACAACATGCTCAGTAATAGTAAAATCAACTGAGGAGTTTGAGGCTAAACTCTCGTAAACCAATTCTGAATCTCGTTTGATTCCTTCCATCATGTCTCTCATTAAGTGTAAAGTGCCTCCAGCAAAAGGCAGCTGATTAAACGGATTCCTCAGTGACATAATGAATTTACAAAAGCCCTCCAATGTTACTGGGGATGTTTGGGAAAAAATGTCTTCAGCCACCAAGGACAAAGTCTACTAAGAGGGAGAATCACTTCATTTCCTCTGCCCCAGAGCCTGACAAACATTCCCCATCAACCCCACAGCCTGAGAGGACATCCTTGTTGAGCACTGGAAGGGAAAGGAGAAGGGGCAGGGACACTGCTATCCATCCATCCATCCATCCATCCCACCAGCACAGCAGTCCACAGTCCCCACACTGAGGTGTGCGGGTCACAGCCTCCTTGTTTTCCTTGGCACTCATCGCCCAGTCCAGCTCAGCTGATTTCCCCACAGCAAAGCTCTCCAAGGCAAGTTCTACTCACAGACAGGTATTGCCTCTCGGCACAGGAAAGAAGTATGAAGCTTTCCAGCATTCAGATCCTGTTTTTAATGTGACTCAGCTCTGCAGAGTCCATAAGGATGACACGGGTTGTGTTTTATTAGCAGTTAGGTTAATGTTTGGAAATAACAAGACTGATGGTTTTATCTGTTTAATCATTTGGTGCTGCCAAGAGCGACCATAAGCACAGCCCAGTGGTGCATGAAGATAGTACAGCCTGACATTAGTTTCCCACCACTAAAATCCAAACATTAGCATACAAGTTGTGTAGCAGGCTGGCAGGGGCAGACAGCCAGATCACTGCTATTGGAGTGACTCAATGATTTTAATTTTTCTTCATGGAGATTTTCAACCTCCCTGCAATGGAAGGAAATAGGGATGGGTGAGGTGGGCTAGTTTCAAAGTTAGGCTGTTCATTGTGTTTGTCCAGCTTTCCTATGCCCTCAGCTGAACTAGGCTACAGAGCTAAGGACAGAAAGACTCCTCTAGTTTTTCCCCAATATTATTTCACTTGTGTGTGGGTCCTCCCTCTCTTTTTTCTTAAATCTCCTCTTTTCAGGTACACTCCCTAGCAAACAGTAACTGCAATGCAGATCCACCATATGTAACCAGGCAATTCTGAACTACCATATGCAGCCAGCAGCAGCTGTAGCAATTTATCACTAAAAAGCAATTGGATGGCTGGATCATGCAGTCAGCTGGCACACAGACAACACTGGATGTGGCAGATGCCATCAGTGTAAAGAGCAGAATAAGAGCCAACAGGAGTCAACAGACACAGGGATGTTGTCTTAGCAGACAAAAGCTACCTCAGTTAGTGTTTATCACCATTTATCACTGAGTAAGTGCAGCTGTTAGAGCCACTGATCCTTCAAAACTTATGTAGAGCAGAGTTTGGAGGATTTTGACTTACTCAGAACACCTTTCCTTCTGTACACAAAATCAAGGAGGAGAAAAGCCACTGAAACAATCACAGATAGAGCCGCACTCCAAGCAAAGCTTCCTTGAACATGCAAACACATGCCTTACCCATTTCTGGGAAGGCGTGTGGCTGTATCCATAATGGTTCAGCTGGCCCAACAATTCCAATGAGCAAGTGCTGCATTGCAAAGCTTATAACCAGACACATAAAATGTGTTTTGTAAAAGCTTCTTAGCAGCCACACAGGTGGGCTGTCACGAAGGGGACTGGCTAGGCACACACAAAAGAGGCAGGGCTTCTGCAGGGCTGGCAGATCTCAAACAGAAGGACTTGAGACTCTTAAAGCTTCCACAATTGCCCTGCATCTAATTTCTTTCTTCTATTTGTATTCTCTTGCTATCTACTCTTTTCCAGTCAAAAGCTGCAGTAGCAGCCCATGTTCTTGATCACCTCATATGTCGGAAGACGCTGTCAGGAGCTGCCCATGGCTTTAGCATGTCAGATCAACACTTTAAATCCTTTTTTCTCTGCCAGAACTATGCTGTTTGCTAGAACAAAAATAAGCAGAGTGTGAGCTCTGCCTACTCTCACTGCCTTTCCTCAAATACTTACCAGAAAAATAGCTGAAGCACAACACCCACACACTGCACAAGATCCAGACTCAAGCAATCCTAAAACAGGCTTTTTCCCATCCCAAGTCTATGCTAGAACTAGTCAAAATTTAACACTTGCAAGATCATAACATCTTTAGAGCAGAGGAGGTAGGGGCGGGAAATCCAAATAAATCTGAACACACCCAAAACATGCTGCCAGTTCCATAACTAACAGAATTCCACAATGCTAAGCTAAACTAAAAATAGAATAAAAAACTGTCTTATCACCTCTTTAACCCTAACCTCAAGGCCACCTCTACTCCACAACTACATATTTTCCCTCCAGGTTCACATTTTCAGTCTTGCCATCTTCTCTTGCCTTGAGAAACTTTTGCCAGCTGGATCCAGCTCCCAAAGCAATATCTGTAATGAGGACAAGCACCTGGGGACCTACCTGTCTGTCTCAGGAGAAGAATTTGGTTTGTCTTTCCAATCCCCCACACTGCAGAGTCCTTTGAGGCTGTGATAAGGAAATGCCAGACCACCTGGCAGCAAAAGCAGATGAAGAGTTGAGATGTGGGTGGTAGCCAGGTTGGAGGAAAGAATTAGAATCACAGAATTCTTTATGTTAGAAAAGATCTCTGAGATCATCAAGTTAACACAGCACTGCCAAGTCCACCACTAAACCATGTTCCCAAGTGCCACATCTACAGGTCTTTTAAATACCCCCAGGAATGGAGACTCACTTCCCTGAGCAGCCTGTCCCAATGTTTGACTACTATTTTAGTGAAAAATTTTTTCTTAATATCCAACCTAAACCTCTCCAGGTGCAACTTGAGGCTATGTCCTCTTGTCCTATTCCTTGTTACCTGAAAGAAGAGAACAACCCTCACCTTGCTACAACCTCCTTTCAGGTAGTTGTAGAGAGTGACAAGGTCTCCCCTGAGCCTCCTTCTCTTCAGGCTAAACACCCTCAGCTCCGTCTGCCACTCCTCATAGGACTTGTGCTCCAGACCACTCATTGTCCTTCTCTGGACATGCTCCAGCACCTCAATGTCTTTCTTGTAGTGAGGGGCCCAAAACTGAACACAGGATTCAAGATGCAGCCTCACCAGTGTTGAGTACAGAGGGACAGTCACTTCCCTGATCCTGCTGGCCAAACTATTGCTGATATAGACCAGGATGCCATTGGCCTTCTTGGCCACCTGGGCACGCTGCTGGCTCATGTACAATCACTGTTGACCAGCACCTCCAGGTCCTTTTCCACTGAGCAGCTTTCTAGCCATTCTTTCTCAAACCCTGTAGCACTGCATGGGGTTGTTGTGACCCAAGGGCAGGACCCAGCACTTGTTCTTGTTGAACCTCATACAATTGGCCTCAGCCCATCGATCCAGCCTGTCCAGATCCCTTTGTAGAGCCTTCTTGCCCTTCAGTAGATCAACACTCCTGCCCAGTTTGGTGTCTCAATCCCCTCATCCAGATTATTGATTAAACTGGCGACAGTACTGATCCCTGGGGAACACCACTCATGACCAGCTGCCAGCTGGATGTAACTCCATTCACCACCATGTTCTGGGCCCAGCCATCCAGCCAGTTTTTTTACCCAGTGAACAGAGTACCTGTCCAAGCCATGAGCAGCCAGTTTCTTCAGGAGAATGCTGTAGGAAATGGTGTCAAAATCTTTACCAAAGTCCAGGTGGACTACATACACACATTTTCCCTCATCCACTAAGTAGGCCACTTTGTCATAGATGGAGATTAGGTTGGCCAAGCAGGACCTGCATTTCATTAACCTGCCCTTGGCTTGGCCTGATTTCCCAATTGTCCTGTATGTGCCATGTGATGGCACTCAAGATAATCTGCTCTATAACCTTCTCTAGTCCAAGGTCAGGTTTACCAGCCTCTAGTTCCCCGCCTCCTCCTTTCTTCCCTTCTAGTAAATGACAGTCACTTTTGGTAACCTTCAGTCAATTGGGGCATCCCCAGTGAGCCAGGACTGCCACTGATGGACAGTGGCTAGGTGGGCACTTTTACCACCTCCCTCAGCACCCTTTGTGGGTCCCATTCAGCCCCATAAACTTGTGTGTGTCTAAGTGGTGTTGCAGGTTGCTGAGCACTTCCCCTTGGATTATGGGGGCTTCATTCTGCTCCCCATCCCTGTCTTCCAGCTCAGGGCACTGGGTATCTCTAGAACAACTGGTCCTACTATTAAAGCTTAGGCAAAAGAGATATTAAGTACTTCAGTCCTTTCTTCATCCTTTGTCACTGTGTTTCCCCCACAACCAATAAAGAGTGGGGATTTGCCTTAGCCCTCCTGTTGCTGATGATGTATTTATAGAAACATTTTTTATTGTCTTTTATGGCAGTACCCAGAGTAAGTCCTATTTGGGTCTTAGTTCTAATTTTCTCCCTGCATAATCTCACATCATCCTTGTAATCCTCTGTTCCTTCTTCCAAAGGTCATAAACTCTCTTTTTATCCCTGAATTCAAGCCAAAGCACTCTGTTCAGCCAAGCTGGTCTTCTTCCCCCCCGGTTCATCTTTCAGTACATTGGGACAGCCTACTCCTCTGCCTTTAGGATTTCCTTCTTGAAGAATGTCCAGCCTTCATGGACTCCTTTGCCCTTCAGGACTGACTCCCAAGGGACTCTGTCAACCAGTCTCCTAGAAGGGACAAAGTCTGCCTTCCAAAAGTCCAGTGCTTTCTTGACCTTTCCCCTGATTCTTACCCATAAACATTCAATGTTACCATCATTAAACTTCAGACAATCAAAACACTCCCTAAGATATACTGGTACCCCACTGCCTCTCCTTCCTTGCCTATTCCTTCTGACCAGTGCCCTCAGACATGAGAATCCAGCTTTGATCCCAACCCTGAGAAGAGGGCATAGGGTGCTGGTGCCCATTTGGCAAGACTGCCTTTTTGTTCTATAGTTTTGCTTATTTATTACACCTTTTCCCCCCCTTTTTTTTCCTCTCTTTTGCTTGTTGTATTTCAGTTACATATAGTTAAGAAAGGAAGGTTTCGCTTTCTCATGAAGTAACTGTTCAGTCAAAGCCCAACTTTAAAAATACATTTTCTAAATATGCACTATTCACTGTTGTCCTCAGTAATTTGATTGGCAGAAATAAGAACTGCAAAAGCGGATCTTGTCAGTCATTCTTAAGCCTTCCTTAATATGGAAACAATCATCTGCCATTTCAACCACCTTTTGCAAGGGATACAGTGTGCTTAATAAGATGCACACACCTGCAGTCTCAACCTCTATTCATTTTCTAGTAAAAAATCATTTTTGGGGTTGCATATGTGCACGGGCAAGATAAGAGATCCTTCCAAGTGGCACCTGAAAGCCCATCCTGGCCTATATTGTATTACTTTCTGTAAATGCACTGCATATATGTGTACTGTCCATCTTGCAGACACCTACTGGCACAGCTCTGAGTGTCTGTCTCATGAAATCCAAAGGACAAGCGTGTGCTCATGTGCTGGGAAGGCACCATGTCGTACAGCACCTTGCAACTGTGAGAAGTGGGAGGCACCCGTGTTTGCTCTGTAACAGGTCAGTTTGGCTCTATGGCACACGGTGGGCCTAAAAGCAGGAGATTATGCTGTTTGCTGTTTCCAGGCTCAGCTTTTTTCTTTAGGAAACGCAGCAGCAGATTAGGGTTTATTCACTTGCCACTTGCTTATTGGGATACAGACCCTATGTCATGCAGTGCCCACTCATTTCAGAAGCAGTGAGTGTCTGTGGCATTGTCTATAGTGAGAGACACAGAGAAACTCAGTAACTTTAAAAGAAGTCCAAGGAGGCCTGATACTTAGGTCCCAAACTGTGTCTAGAGAATGGTTCTAGAACAAACGAAGCATTTATATTTCATTAAAAGGCCTCCTAAGGAAGAATTAAACTGGAAGTGTTCTATGGTAAATTTAGCTACAGTGTTTCTGGGACAGAATGTCCACAGAACAAGCATCCCTCATTTATCACCAGAACATCTCAATTCTGACCTGAAACACAAATTTGGTGCCAGGTGTAGTACTGTGTTTGTGGTCTGTTGCAAAAGCCAGTCCACAAGGGAATGTTCATTTAAGGCACAAAAGTAAAAAGGCACAGAGCTAAGTGCAGCTGCATTTGCCTTTGCTGGGAAAGGAAATAATTATTCTATTTGTTTTGCTTCCAAGATGGCAATAGCAAATGTATTTCTCACCTCACTGAGAGGAAAAATTCACACCCAATATGGTCAAGGTGCACCCCCTTTTACTGAGCAACGTGACAACCTTGCAACTTGAACACAATTATTTTTTCTTTTTTTTTTTTTTAGCTGCTGCCTTCTGGGTTTTTTCTCTGTAATGTGGTTTATCCTCGAGTGATGCCTCATGCATGAACATCTTGGGCTGTTTCCTACAAAATAGCATAGCTCCTAAATAAAAGAAATGGATAGAGCAGAAGTGAAGCTCGTTTCAAACATGCCTTTAGAGGAGCTGATTTTACTGCAATCTGGAGGCAAGTATTTGGCCATGGAGGAAAAACATCTTAAAATGAGCCATGCTCCAGAGTGGGCAAATTGGTCACAGAATCACAGAATCATAGAATATGCCAAGCTGGAAGGGACCCACAAGGATCATCAAGTCCAACTCCTGGTTCTGCACAGGACCATTCCCAACAGTCACACCAACAGTCACACCCATGAGTGTTGTCCAAATGCTTCTTGAACTCCGTCAGGTTTGGTGCTGTGATCACTTCCCTGGGGAGCCTGTTCCAATGCCCAACCACCCTCTGGGTGAAGAACCTTTTCCTAGTAACTAAACTAAACCTTCCCTTCACAACTTCAGGCCATTCCCTTGGGTCCTGTCACTGATCAGCACAGAGAAGAGATCAGTGCCTGCCCCTCCTCTTCCCCTCACGAGGAAGTTGTAGACTGCAATGAAGTCCCCCCTCAGTCTCCTCTTCTCCAGCTGAACAGACTGAGTCACCACAGTTGCTCCTCATATAGTTTCCCCTCAAGGCCCTTCATCATCTTTATTGCCCTCCTTTGGACACTCTCTAATAACTTTTTATCTTTCTTATACTGAGGTGCCTAAAACTGCACACGATATTCAATGTGAGGCCACACCAGTGCAGAGAAGAGAGGACAATCCCCTCCCTTGCCTGGCTGGTGATGCTTTGCCTGATGCCCCCCCAGACATGGTTGGCCCTCCTGGCTGCCAGGGCACTGCTGACTCATATTCAACTCGCCATCAACCAGGAGCCCCAAGTCCCTTTCCATGGCACTGCTTTCCAGCATCTCATTCCCCAGTCTGTATGTGCATCCAGGATTGTCCCATCCCAGGTGCAGAATCCGTCACTTCCCTTTCTTGAACTTCATATGGTTGGTGATTGCCCAGTCCTCCAATTTGTCAAGGTCTCCCTGCCTTCGAGTCCTTCCTAGGGGTCTGTAGTAATTCTTTTCTTGGAGGATGTGAACTGTGATTCTGCCGAGGCTGCTGCTTTTGTTTGTTTGCTTTTGCAGCGAACATGCTGCAGCTGAGATCACCTTTTCCAAAGCTCAGATGTACCTTCCAGAAAGTCAGGGACCAGATGAGCATTTTGATATTTGTGTCCTGTGACCAAGGGCAGGGCTTTGGAAGAAAAACTGGAGCACAGCAGATGTTTGGACCAGGAATCCACCCAGCACTGCTGCTTTTTGACCCACTGCATTTTTCATCCACTGGATGCTATGACACAAATTTCTGGATATGCAGTATGGCTTCCCCTGACCAAAAACTGTTAGGCACAACTTCTGCACAAGTTCTCCCCACTCCCCCTCAGCTCATGACAGCAACTTGTGTCCTCACACTTCTTCTTGGCCTCAGTTCCCTTGCAGTAAGGTGATCCACAAAGTGAACATTAGAAGGTGTTTTCTGGGCCAAGGATTTTCCCCCGGTAGATTTCAGAAAGGCCCATCTGTTTCTCTTCAAACTGGCATTGCCTTCATCCAGCCTCCACAGCTGAGTGCAGTTTTTGCTATGATCACAGTGATGTTGGTGACAGGGGAAAAAACCTGTGTCTCTAAGTAGAGACGCAGAGAAAAAACGTAAGTTCTAAACCTTGTCTGACTGGACAAGGACTTCAAGGCACAAAGATGGATTGTGGCTCCCTGGGGGTGGTGGGACTACAGTCGAGGTGCAGGGAGGGGAGTGTGGCTCAGCTGGAGGCAGCAGGGGCCAACACACTGCCCGAGCAGCCATATCGGGCACGTGGTGGGTGAGTTAAGGACATACTTTAGGCCTTAATTCTGAGTTTCCTAGGTTTTGTCAGTTTCAGCCAGATTCCTAATGTTATTTTAATGCAGTTGTTTTGTGTGTGAATAATATGCTTTCTATGCCAAACCACAAGCCCTGGAACTAATATCTCATAAAAATGCCTAGAGTCCAAAGCTAATAGCTGTAATTCAGCTGTTCGAATGATGCCTAAAAAGTTACAGATTAATGCTATTCCCCATGGGGAAGTAAAATTAAACTCGACTTCCTATGGGGCTGGGTGCTATTGTGCACAGTGCCTGAGTCCAGGCTGAGGGATGCAACTTGCTGCAGATCCTGGGCACCCCATGGCAGGGCTAGGTGCCCTGTAGGCAGAGGTTGGTGTGTGTGTGAGGGCCGTTCATAAATTTTCCCTTAAAAAAGCCCCCACCCATCCAGCAACACCCCACCCAGTGATGGGTCACTACAACTCATCTTCACACAGCCCTGCTGCTGTGGGCAGTGATTCAGAAGACGCCAAAAAGGGCGGAGGGATGGTCACTCACTCCCCAGACCAGTGATGTCTGGACAAGTGGTGGCTGCAGTGACGTCAGGTCCTGTGTCTGCCAGCCAGGCACAGTGGGCAGGAGACAGTGCTGGATCCAGCAATGGGGCAGGTGCCCCTTCACCTCCCAAGGGTTTTAGATGAGGCATGAGTGACCCACAGTGAGCAGAGAGGGGACATGGAGGAGACTGGCAACAGGGGCAAAGCTGTCCCTTCACGCTCTTTTCAGGCGGGGAAGTCATGCCACAGGATGTCAGTGCAGCCTGTGAGAACACCAAGCCTGCTGAAAGGAAATTGCTGTCTCCACTTAAGAGCACACAGGAAGACCTCTTTCCCAGAACACCTTATTTAGGAAACTTGCATCACAGCAGCAAAGCAGGATGCTTATTTGGGAATAAGAAAATGAGATATGGCCCCAAGTTAGTGCCTGCCTGTAGGCACCGTGGCAGAAAGCTTGAGGATACACCAGAGGCAGCTGCTGGCTCACAGTAACAAACACAGAGCTGGATGGGCTGCAGGCCCAGACAGCTGGTGTTTGCTGCCTGTGTCCTCCAATACTTGCTGTAGAGCTGTAAGGTATCAGTTATTTTCCTGTTACAACACAAAGGGATTAGTCAGATTAGGTTCTGCAGAGGTGAGAAAGAAATGTGTCATGTAGACTATTTATTTTGCTCTAATTGGATTCACACCCTCTTTCTGAATAAATCTTGTTTTACTCCAGCTCTTGTGGTTTCTTATGGCTGTGAATGCTGAGGAGCTCTTCCAGGGATGGGTAAGTGACTCTCGGCTTCAGTAGGGAAAGCAAAGAGATCATGCTGTGGTCACTAGAGGCAGGCAGCCTGCAAACAGCATGGCTGAGGAAGCTCTCATGATCACACCCCAGACGATGCATCATGATCATGGACAACTTCTGGCAGCACAAGGTAAAAGCTGCTCTTTGACCAGGGAAATCTAAACTTTTCAGTCTTCCAGACACAACATCCACAATGGCTCTGGGTAAGCTGCAGCATGCACAACATTGTGACCTGGGGGCATGGCGATACTGCCTCGAAGAAAGCGGCATATGCTGGCCCCCCTTCAGCAGGGTGAGCTGCACTGTCAGCAAATCTTCTCCTGCAGTTCATCATCCTTCTCTAGCTGGTGCAGAATACTGTAGGAAAATTATCTTTGCTGTTTTTCTTGGCCTGCTTACTCAGAAACATGGAAAGTACCTGCAGCAGGGGTGGCTTCTCAAGTTTGCCCTTTAAATCTCTGGAAACAAAATGAGCTCAGATGGAAAAAAAAACCCATAATTTAAGAATCCTAGATCTGGGTGGCTGCAAACTGCTAATTGACCTCTCTGTGTTAATCCCTTTAAACCAGTCAATGTTTTTCACTTCTGTGTCCTTCGCACTGTGGAAACTTTTGACGTCTCTGTACTGGCCACTGTGGTTTGAATCCCTGCCTCTGAGTCACATGGATATCAAAACCTCAGACCAGCTGGACTAAGCAATGCTCTCTTGATGAGCACAGCAGAAAACAGACATAAAATAAATCATTAAGTCAATGACATTTTGGGGGGGATCTAAATTATGCCTGCATACACATTACACAGTCAAGGCTTGATTTTGAAATTCTTCTACTTATTTGTTGTTCCTACAGAGTACAAATGAATGCTACATCAGGAAGACACATTTTCTGGAGAGCACCTGCTCCTGCAGTTTCCAAAGATGTCCTGTATTTGCAGATGCCTCTTCATGTACACCAACCTGTGACTTGTCTGAAAGAGTTTTGTTGGTCTTATTGGAATTTGACATAAAAATTCTCTTTTATTGCTCTTTTAGTCATGTTTCTCCCCATGAAAGATTGTTATATTTTCTGTTGGCTTTGATACTCTATAACTGGATACTGAAGGATCAAATAAATCCATATGCCGGGTACATTTTCTCTTTGAGGTGGGTATTGGAGTGCTTCGATATATAGAGTGCCATAGTTTTCAATGGTACTTTTTGCCTTGTTCATTTGCTCTTGCAGAACTCATTTGTTTTAGAACATTTAGAGCCCATGGGAGGTGCTAAATAAACATTACAAACTATAAAAAAAGTTACTGGCCAACTGTGAAGCAGTAAAATTAAATAACTTACCCAGCATCACATAGGTAAGCAGAGCAGCCACTTCTGCAGAATGACCTGCAGATTTCCCCTTTTTCTCTTCCTATGCTACCTCCCTCATTTACAGCACATCAGATCAGGATTTTACATCCTCCCTCTCTGAACAGTTCCCTAGAGCACTATCCATTCTGACCAAAAAAAAAAAAAAAAAAAAAAAAAAAAAAAAACCCAAAATAAAAACAATGTGATAAATTTATTTAAAGGAACTTTTTTAATATGGTGGACAATACAGTCTGTTTTTCTTTATCTTCACTTTTGGAGTGCCTGAGCCACCTTAGAAAATTTAGCCTGAATCAGACATGT